>NW_026521947.1:0-12013 GCF_021234435.1 Artibeus jamaicensis | reverse complement strand
CTGCCCTTTGGTTGTGACATTTCGGGGGTGGCTGGGCAGTGCTCTGGTGTGGTCCGAATCTGGCCACCGAGTGTATTGGTTCTGGGGCCTCTTTAGAGGTGCAGGCCCAGGTCAGCTGCTGCCTCTGGCCTGCCTGGGGCTCCCTGGATGAGGTACAAAGTGATCTGCAGGTGGTTGCCCCTTGTGCTCAGCTTGGAGGGGCCTGAGAGCCGCTGAGCTGTGAACAGAGGCCAGTTGTTGTCAGTGTCGGGCCTGGGGCTGCTTAGCACACCGAGGCCAGATGCCGCTTGTTTGGGGTTTGTGAACCTTTGAGAGACTTTAGGGAAGTCTGCAGCATGAGCTAAGACAGTTTGTTTATGTGGAAAAGCCACTAGAAACAGCTTGGGTGATTCTGCAGGTTCACTGGGGCAGGTCTCAGGGTATCAGCAGGGCAGGACAAACTGTGAGCAGGTCGATGGTGACTCAGATGTGGGGCCTGTCTGCCCGCTTTGTGCTGGGAAGGGGGAATCATCAATGGAACAGTGGCCTCGGCCAGCACCTGTGTCTGGGGAAAGCTGTCCCCCAGCCTCAGCGCATAGCCAGTCACCTCAGTTCCTCCCCGTGTGTCTCCCTGGTGCCTTGGGAGATGCTGCCTCATGGCTGGAGGGCAGAGAGGGAGTCTGTCAGTGGGTGAATTTGTGAACTCCTGGGACTCCAGAAGCCCTGTCTCCATCAGCCACAGTCCCCGCTGGATTTCACAGCCAGAAGTTAGGGGGACTCCTCTTCTTGCCACTGGAACCCTGGGCTGGTTGTGGGGCCCAGTGTGAGGCTGGGATCCCTCACTCCTCAGGGGACCTGTGCAGCCGAGATGTCCCTCCTGATTTTTAACCACCGCACGTGGCTGTGGGACCAGCCCGTTCTGTCCGTCTGTCCCTCCCGCGTGGCTGCATCTGCACATCCCCAGTTGTCGGCCGTCCGTTCATCTGGATCTCAGGCGGTGCTGGGTCTCGGCTGCTCTGGCGTTTAGCTGCACAGAATGTCGATGGGGCTGTGGGAGGAGGCGAGTGCAGCCTTTGCCTACTTCTTCCTCTTGCCCAGAAGCCCACAGCGACTCCGACTATAGTTTTCTTTCAAAAGTCACCAGAGGAAAGTCTTAATCTGCACGTTCTGGACCACACAGTCGCCTAATAGGTTCAAAATATATATATAAATGCCACCCTGACTGGGGTGGCTCATTGGTTTGGGCATTGTCCCGGAGACCAGAATGTTGCTGGTTTGAGTCCCTGTTGGGGCACACACCTGGGTTGCAGGGCAGGCCCCTGTGGGGGACGTGCAGGGGGCAACCGATGGATGTTTCTCTAGCTCATCAATGTTCCTCTCCCTCTTTTTCTCCCTGCCTTCTCCCCTCTCTAAAACAACAATAAATAAAATATTTTAAATAATTTGGAACACTGAAAAATTCTGATAACTGGCTTCCACCCCCAGCAATTCTGATTCAGTCAGTTCACAGAGTGGCCTGGGCGTGAAGACTTTTGGGAGTAAGCCCCCTCGAGTGTGCGCAGTGTGCCCCCGACCCAGAGAATGGGGGGGCTCATGGCTGTTGCTACCTGGCAGGTTACAAGTGCCAGTGGGAGTGGAGGAGCAGAGGAGGAACGTGCCCTTCCAGCTGCTCTTGCTGCTGGAGAAGATGCAGGACGGCCGGCAGAAGGCCGTGCGGCCCTTGGAGCTGGTGCACTGCCTGCAGAAGCACAACGTGCCGGGTGAGGCAGCCCCAGCGCCAGCTCCTGGCCCGGGGCTCTGGTGGGCGGGTGCGGGAGGCCGAGAGGGGGAGGAAGGAGAGGAAGGAGAGCAGAGGGACTAAGTGTGACCTTTGGCAGATGGCGGACCCCTTGCGTTGGAGGCATGCGTGTCGATCCAAAATGCTTTGAAGAGCCCACAGTTCTGCGGGCACAGGATGGGTGTTATTGACACACAGCAGCAAAACCCTGAGAACGTTTCCTTTGTGCTTAGTGTCACAGAGGAAGTAGAGTGGGGCCGAGGCAGCAGACGTGACTGTTTGGTACACTCACAACAGTGACCCTTCTTGCAGCGTCTTTGTGTTTTGCCCTTTGGTGAGAGAGCCCTCGGCATGTTTCCATTTCCTCTGTCCTCCTAGGTCTCTCTCCTTGGCTTCTGCACTTACACTTTGAGCGTTACATCCACTTCCGTCACACATGCGGAATTCACCGCTTCTCCCTTGCCTCCCCTACCTCTGCGGTGGTCCTTTCTATTCTTGTTCTTCTGGACACTGTTGGGGAGGACCTGGTTCAGATACGAGTATTGAGAAAAGCTCGATTTTTAGAGAAGTGAATGAGGAAAATACATAAAGGCGCAGAGCATGAGTGGCCATAGGAATCCAAGTCAAGTGTTGGCCCTGCCTGGACAGGGCAGGATGCACGCTGACTGCTGGTTCTGTCTCGTTGGGTCCCTGAGTGGAGGCCCCTGGGGGTGAGTGGCAAACCAGAGGTAGAAAACTTGGATGTTAAGTTTTAAGAGGAGCTCTCAACGACCAGCACCGAGCCCGTTCTCCGTTGGTGGCACCTGACATCCGTGGAGACGGGGCCTGAAAACAGGGCCAAGGCAGGAAGACGCAGGGTGGCGAGTGCTCACGGCATCCAGGCCCCAGGGTCTGAGCGGTGTCCTCGGGGACTTGCTAATCGGGCTGGGCCTTTTCTCTCTGGCCAGTGTCTGTCCAGCATGATGCCGCTCAACTCTGTCTCACAGTGTGGAACCTCATTAAGGACCAGATGACGGACGTGCACCTGGTGAGACTCTAGGGTTGAGCACAGGTTTAAGACGCCGCTCATTCAGCTCACTCAGCAGTGGTCAACGAGATGTGTAGAGAGGATGGAGAGAGAATCATGTAAAATGCAGGTCACAGCTCCATGAGATTGTCAATGTCACTGTCTGCACCTTTCTGAGGAGGGCAGGGAGCACTAGTAGCTGCCACTTCGTGGGCTGGCTCCAGCTCTGCCAATGGTCCCGGCCTGGCCTGCTGACGGCTGTGAGCCCTTTCTCCCCCACCCCCCTCCTCCCGTGCAGGCTGAGCGGCTGCAGGCCCTGCACACGATCCAGACGAGGGAGACCTTCGTGTGCCTGGACTGTGCTGGGCAGAGCAGCACGGACAGCAGCCTGCTGACCCTCCGCTCTCTCTCTTCGACTCGGACTCACGCCTCCTGGGGACACTGGTAAGGGGCTTTCTCCTGGTGAGTTTCCTGTTCACTCACAGCCCAGAGCCCCCTGGAAGTGTATTACGGCCCTAGGGGGACTTTGGTTCGCCAGACCACTCAGGTTTCACAAGTCAGTGACACGTCTGCACACACATTTCGTGTGCCCACCACCCCAGCAGTCTCTTTCTGTTTCATTTATCCCCCTTTCCCCCCCTTCGCCCCCCACCCCTTTCTGTCTGACTGTCTCTATGCTGTTTCTCTGTCTGTTCGTTATAAAATGTCTTTTTGTTGAACCCCTTCACCTTCTTGCTTCCTTAGTTCAGTAATCGGGCTTCTACAGTTCACGCTTGGCATTTAAAAATCGTTTCTGTCTTCTTTGTGTGGCTCTGGTTAAGTTGTCCTTTGATTTGGCAAAAAAATTTCTTCCCTTCTGTTTATGCTTTCAGGTGCCCTGTCCTGTTTTCCCCTCTGATCAGCAGGCACCATGGAGAAGCATCCCACCGTGGACCCCAGTGTGGACCTGACATTTGGGGGCGTGGGGACACCAGAAGGGAAGCTGACTTCCCGCTGCAGGGCCAGGCTGTGCTCTGGACGGGGAACACCGACCTGCCTGTTTTCTCGTTCTGTGGACAGGAGGAGGCCCTTCACTGCTTCTTCCAGCCCAGGCCGCTGTCCAGAGAGAGCAGGTGCTTCTGCAAGCACTGTGGGAGGAGGACCAGCGGCCAACAGGTATTCCCTCCAGAGATTAGCACCTCCCGGAAGGGGCTGCCCCTGAGAGACCCTTCATAGAGCCCCTGGCAGCCCAGGGTCCTGGGGCTCCTCCGCCGACATCATGGGGAGAGACCGCTTCTGAAGGAGAAGGGTGGGCCTGAGAGCTGGGGACGAATTTTCCCTCCAGGCTGGAGGAGTTCTGCCAGCGACTCCACTGTGGCCCTGGGTTCTGTGCAGCTGCCCAGCCGAACTCGGGCAGCTCAGGCCTTGGTCTCCGCTGGGGCCCCGCTCTGCATCGTGTTCTCCCGCGTCCCTCCTCCCGTGTCAGCTGCGCTGTCCCCCCGTTTCCAGTGCCCGAGGGCTTCATCTCCACAGTGGTTTTGCTTCCGTAGGTCTTGAAGCTGACACGTCTGCCCCAGACCTTGACAATCCACCTCATGCGGTTCTCCGTCAGGAATTCACGGACAGAAAAACTCTGCAGTTCCCTGCATTTCCCCCAGAGACTGGACCTGGGTCAGGTCCTTCTGACGGAGGACGCTTCCCCCTGCGATGGCGAGGGCCAGGTGAGGCACTCCCCACTCCCGTCCCGTGTCCACATCGTCAGGACGCGCTGCAGTGCTGTGGTGTGGAACCTCTGTGGCTTCTGGGTGCATGTTCAGGTGGCCCCCTTCCCAGGGCTTGTCCACCGATCTTGTTCGTTCTGCAGGTCCCTGCAAGCATCTCTCACGTCTGGGGGGCTCTTCCCCAGCTCCTCGGCCTTTCCGCAGCTGGTGTGCCTTTTCCTTTATTGGGCAGCAGTGGTTTTTCCTGAATTTGCCTGTAATATCGCCTGGTATAAAACACGGCATTCTGATTCTGGCTTATTTAGCAGCAACATTCTTGAAGTCAGGGACTGTTCTGGAGGCCCCTTGAGGCCCCAGGCCGGCGTGGAGTAGATCCCAGACAAATGTGCAGGGAAACGTCTCCTCATTCTAAGGCAGGGCTGGGAAGCAGGCCCACGGGTGAGCCGCCTGTTCTGCGGTCCTTCCAGCTCGGAGGACAGTATGAGCTCTTTGCCGTGATCGCGCACGTGGGGCTGCCCAACTTCGGCCATTACTGCGCCTACATCCGGAGCTCCGCGGACGGACGGTGGTTGTGCTTCAATGACTCCAGTGTGTGTGAGGTGAGCGACTCTGCCCAGAACTGCCGTGGCCCCCAGCTAGCGCTGTCCAGCATCTTCTGAGCCCAGGGCTGGGTGGGTCTTCGAAGTCACCCGAGGCCAGGTGTGGCCCTGGCCTCTGTGTGGGGCGGTGTATGGGCCTGGCAGCTGTTTTCTGCATGAGGTCCCCATCTGGCTCAGCGCTGTCCCAGAGTCCACTTGGCTCCACGTCCAGGGCTTCGGCGTGCTAAACGCAGTGCCCTGCATCCCCAAGCTGTGCAGGAAACTTAAGGAGAGCAAGGAGAGGTAGAAATGTGAAGTTAGAACCCCAGGCCGAGCATAACCACGTTTAAACAGAGAGGAGAAGGCATGAAGAGACACTTGGCTTCTGTGGGGTTTATCAGCAGACACTGTGGGTCTCGAGAGTCCCCGGGAAAGTCTGTTGGGAGGAGTGAGGGAGGGTGGAAGGTAGCATCTGTGCTCTCCGGGTGCTTCACTCTGTGTCTGTGTGCGCCCAGGTGTCCTGGGAAGACATCCGGGGTACCTACGGCAACCGCAGCTACTGCTGGTAAGAGACGTGTTTGAGTGGGCGAAGCCCCATGAGCTTGTACCAGGCCCTCAACTGCTGTGGAAACGCTCATGGGCTCTGGTCTGCTTCATCTCTCATACCCACCCCACTGCACCATGATTTTCTCACAGTTTATTTTATCTATTTATTTTCCCAAATGTTTGAGACCAGGCATCTCTAGCTTGCTATGGAATTGTGCTAGACAAAGATAATTATGCACCAATTGTTTTTTTTTTCTTTTTTTTTAATTTATTTTTTTAAATTGATTATGCTGTTACAGTTGTTCTATTCCCCCCTTCATTCCCCTCCACCCTGCTCCCCCATCCCCACCATTACCCCCCTTTAGTTTATGTCCATGTGTCTCAAGTCCTTTAGGTTCTATATTTCCCATGCTATTCTTGCCCCCCCCCCCCCATCTATTTTCTATCTACTGTCTATGCTACTTATTTTCTGTACCTTCTCCCCCCTATCTCCTCCTCCCACTCCCCTGTTGCTAACCCTCCTTGAGATCTTCATTTCTATGTTTCCACTCCTGATCTAGCTGTTCTTTTAGTTTGCTTTCGTTTTAGGTGTGGTTGTTAATAACTGTGAGCTTGTTGTTCTTTCACTGTTCATGTTTCTTTAACTTCTTTTTCTTAGATAAGTCCCTTTAACATTTCATATAATAAGGGCTTGGTGATGATGAACTCCTTGAATTTGATGTTATCTGAGAAGCACCTTATGTGTCCTTCCATTCTAAATGAAAGTTTTGCTGGATAGAGCAATCTTGGTTGTAGGTCTTTAGATTTCATGACTTGGAATATTTCTTTCCAGCCCCTTCTTGCCTGTAAGGTCTCTTTTGAGAAATCCGCTGACAGTCTGATGGGGACTCCTTTGTAGGTGACTGTCCCCTTAGCTCTTGCTGCTTCTAGGATTCTCTCCTTCATTTTAATTTTGGCTAATGTAATTATGATATGCCTTGGTGTGTTTCTTCTTGAGTCCAACTTTTTTGGTACTCTCTGAGCTTCTTGGATTTCTTGGAAGTCTATTTCCTTTGCCAGATTGGGGAAATTTTCTTTTATTATTTGTTCAAATAATTTTTCCACTGGTGGTTGTGTCTTTCCCCCTTCTGGTACCCCTATAATTCGGATATTGGAGCGTTTAAAGATGTCCTGGAGGTTCCTAAGACTCTCCTCATTTCTTTGAATTCTTGCTCCTTGACTCTTTTCTGTTTGGCCATTATTTGCTTTCTTCTGGGCCACTCCATTGATTTGAGTCCCAGTTTCCTTTTCATCTCTATGGGTTTTCTGTGGAATTCCATTCATTTCCCTTAGTTTAGCCTTCATATGTTTCTCTAATTTGTGGCTATAATCAACCAGATCTGTTAGCAACCTGATGACCAGTGTTTTAAACTGTGCGTCTGAGAGTTTTGCTATTTCTTCGTCGCTTAGATTTATCTCTGGGGCTTTGAGGTCTTCCTGCGACATTTTTGGTCTGTTCTGGCCCTTTAAATGTGAGAAACGGCGCCTTGGACTCCCAGGTCGCTGGGTTGTGACGCTGTATGTGGGGGCGTGGCCAGAGCGGGGAAATGGCGGCACCCTCTACTGCCGCAAGCCACGGGGACCGCCGGGCCCACTCCCTGGCCTGTCCGCTCGCCCGCAGATAGGCAACCGCAGTCAACACGCAGCACCGCCTCCCCACTGTCTCCTCAGCAGTCGCTCACCCGGTGGGTTGCTCGGTCGCTCACTAGGTCCAATCCTGGGTTTGGAACCCGTGCGTCTGGATTCGAGCGTCTGGATTCCACGCCCGGGTCCGTCCAACCGGAGTCCTGTGCAACTCCTCAGGAGACGCCAGTTTCGCCCCTTACCGGTCGGGCTGAAGAATTTGTTGTTACCGGACTTCCGAAAAGTTCAATTTTCCATGTTCTGGTTGTGTTTTCTGATGCTAATATTTAGTTGTCCCTAAACTTGGTTGTGTGAGAAGGCACGGCACATCCACCTATACCTCCATCTTGGCGGAAGTCCCTGCACCAATTGTTTTAAGCAGGGGGAAGGAGAATCAAACACTTCAGTTTTATTGTAACAGTTCCTGCATTATTTTATCTATTTATTTTTTGATCCTCACCCGAGGATATGGTTTTTTAATTTATTTGAGAGATAAACATTGATTGGTTGCCTCCCATATGCGCCCTGACTCAGGACCAAACCCACAATCTCGGCATGTACCCTAACTGAGAATTGAACCTGTAGCCCTTAGGTGTACAGGACAACCCTCCAACCAACTGGGCCGCCCGGCCAGAATGGTTTTCTCACGGTTTACACTCCACCAAAGACAACTGGAGAGGAAGTAGCTCCCATGCCCTCCGTGTCCTCCCCTGGCTTTGCACCCACAGGGTCTGGCCAGTGTCCCCTCTGTGAGCTCATCACCAAGGCGGAGGCCCAACCCTGCCTGCACACCCCTGTGTGTGGCCTTCCCCTGCTCCGCCCTGGCCGATCTGCAGGGGCTCCTCAGGAGCCCCCACTGCGTTCTGAATGTACCTCCTTCGTGGAAAGGGTCCCACGGTTCTGTGCCCATTTGCTGACATAACTGTCACTGTAGCCCGTGTACTCGTTGGGGCAAGGATCACGCTTTTCCTCTTCCTCCCTCTGGCTCAGTAGCTTGTATTTAGTAAATGTCAGTACCTGTATTTTTTAAAATCAATGACTATAGAGGAGAAGCTGGAAAGAGAAAAGCTGGGTGAAATCAAAGTGGAGACTTTGGAAGTGTTCTGAGTTTCTGGGTGAGGGCTGGCATCGTGCACCAGAGGTGATACTGGAGAGGGTTTCAGCTGCAGAAGTTGAGCAGATCACTTGAAAAGTAATGAACTAGGTGAAACTTGTGTTTGAAATCCTCCTCCAACCTCCCTCTTCTCTTCTAAGCACCTCTCTTGGGTGTTCACTCTTCCTCACTTCCTGGTTGTCAGCAGCTTCCCTCCCCCATTAATTAGGACAGAGTTTGGCAAACTCTCTGAAAAGGGGCCAGAGAATCAATATTTTAGGCTTTGTGGGCCACACAGTCTCTATTGCAGCTGTTCAACGCTGCCCTTGTAGCCAAAAGCAGCCACAGACACATGTGGGCGACAGAGCGTGGCTGTGGCCAGTGGAGTTTATCGGACTCGTGGGCTCCTGGTTGGCCAGCCCCAATCCAGATGTTGAGTAACTGCAGTGGTGGTGGTCTCCTCTGCGGTGGTGGACAGATGAACACTTTATCCAGCAGCCTGGAAAGTTGGCTGTCCTTCAGGCTGTTGTGAATTAATAATGTATCAGTTCACTGTGAATGTTTCATTTCTGCTATGATATTGCATTTTTTTCTCCATAGGAGGGAAACTGCCTATCTTCTGCTTTACGTGAAGACTGAGTCTTAATGGATATGCCCTAAATCTACAGAGGCTGACAAAGTATTATTTTCCTGTTCTATTCATGAATCTGCTCTTTTGGGAGATGTTGCAATGAGGAGAAGCACCATTTCCAAATAGTATAATTAAATTTTATTTATAATCCGGTCATTATAAAAATATGGAACTGTCACCTCGTTGGTGTTGGTCAGTCAGAAGGGACACTGCCCCACCAGCTGGCCCTGGCTGCCTGGGCGGAGCAGGACACTGGCCCTTCTGGTCGTGAGGCTGCGGGAGTGCAGATGCTTCCAGGGGCCGAGAGCTGCCTGCAGCATCCAGGGCGCAGGGGCGGCAGGGAAGCGTTTCAGTGTTTTATAACTAGTGCGGTGGTACTGGCTGAATATCGTTATCTAAATATTGTTTTAATTTTTGAAACCTATGTTAATGCCCTAAAACTGAAGTGCTTTATAATTGTTATTCATTTATGTGATGGTATGTACTGAGCACCCACTCTCCAGGAGATTGCATGCTAGGCACAATAGTGAATAAAGTTTTATTTCTCAAAAATTGTTTGCATTTTAATGGGTGGTAATCAAAATACGTAAGATGCTGAGGGTGTGAGCTTTAGGAATTCAGAGGAAAGGGAAGCCCCCTCCATCGTGGGGCAGCAGGAGACGACCTCGGGCTGGAAACGGCTCAGGTGGAGGAGGAGCCACGGAGGGCAAGGCTCCAGGTTCAAAGGTCGCCTCTGACCCTGTTTTAGAACCAGGGAAGCAAGGAGTGAGTGATAAAGGTGGCAAGCAAGTGGGGCTCCAGATGTAGAGGGTCTTTAATTAAAGAAGTTTGGTCTTAATGTAATAGGTAATCAGAGACTGTTGAGGGGTTACAAAAAGAAAAGGAACGTGTGGTGGTATTTCGGTGAAATGGATCTGCTGGGGGCTGGAGACGTGGACTAGAGATGGGGTGGCAGGGAGGATGGAGAGGCGGTCACGGCCACTGGAGCCATGTGGGAGGAAGAGTGGGTGTGGGTCGTGAGAGAGGGTCCAGGGAGACCCCAAGTGCAGCCTGGGAACTGAACAGGGTGGATGTTAACACCCCCATTTTACAGACAAAGAGACTGAGACCTTCATATAGCTAATGAGTTGTTCAGGATTTCATACTTAAGTGGCAGAGCCAAAGGTTCCAGCATGAAATGTGGGTAACTTCTTTACTAATTTATTTTTATTGGAGAAAATTAGCCATAAGAGATTAAAATAAGTTGCCATAACAAATGATCACAGTGCCAGACGCCCGAAGTCTGACATCGAGGTGTCAGCAGCATTGGCTCTTCCTGGAGCCTCAGGAGGGTCTGTGGCAGCCTCTCTCCTGGCCTCAGGCGATGCCAGCAACCCTATGGTCCCTTCATCCTCCCGTGACCTTCTCCCCAGGGTGTGCACATGACGGTCAGCAAAGGACCCAACCACTGGATTAGGGCCCCCCCTAATTCAACATGACCTCACTTTCACCTGGCTGATTACCTCTGCAAAGACCCCATTTCCCAGGACGTTCACATTCTAAAGTTCCAGGTGGATGAGAATTTTGGGCAGGACACTGTTCCACGCAGTAAACAGTGTGTATCCCTCTCGGCCCCTAATGTGCATTTGCGCACACATATCATAGCCATAAGTAAGTGTTAAATGTGTCAAATGTCAAAGAGTGGAGGCTGGGCCAGAGATGAATGACGGATTTCTTTCAAAGCCTTAGCGTTTGCAAACAAACACAGCTAGGCCAACACCCTGACGCATGGAAAGGAGAGAAAAGGGGAAAATTGTTATAGTGAAAAGCACCCTCCTGAGAATTATTCGTTCTGCATTCTTAGCCTTAGGACTGGTTCTAGATGGTTATATCAGTCATGATGACGGATGCCTGGTGGTCCAGAAAATGGACACCAGGAGGTGTGGTCACGCTTGGTCTGGATGATGGATGTCAGGGGTTGTATGTGTGAGACCTTCAGGAGATAGTTAGAAGCTTACCTGCAGGCAAACAGCTTTTTAATATCATAATATAGATTATATTAAACATCTTTGGGAAATGACATCTGTGTGTGATATTTCTAAGAAGAATACGATGTTAATTTTCAAGTTTCTTTTGTGTGGGTCATGTGTAAAAATGTTCATGCAGATCATGAATATTCTGGTTATGTTGACTCCCAAGCACTTTATTGGTTTTGTTGCTATTGGTTCTTTTCTTTGATCGTGCCTTGAAATTACTCTTTGTATACATAAAAGATATTTATTTCTGCATATTCAACTGTAAAGCATGTTTATTTTAACCAGTGAACTAAAAACAGTGTTTTAGTTTTAAAGATGTTGATGATATTGTAATCTATATCACATTAAATTGATAAACAACTTTGTGAATTGACATCTTAATGTGTTTTTGTTATGCGAGAACACGATGTTACTTTCCAGTCGTCGAAGTGTCTTTCGTTGGGCATCACTGTATCATTTTTGTGCGTATAGATGTTGCATATTCTTGTTAAGGTTCATCTTAGGTATTGTAGCTGTTATGTTGCTATTGCTTCTTTTCTTTGATTATATTTCTTTATTTCTTGTTTTGTAAACTTACTTTCTGGAAAATAAATCGAGTAACAGACAGTTCCAAATTTATCCCCAGAAATCACATTCCCATAAAAATGTGTTTCAAAATGCATTAAGAAATTGTAAGAGCACATGTAGTACAACTGTCTTATCCCCAGCTTATGTTTAATTTCTTTTTTCCTTTTCTGATTCTAATCTATTTTATTTTTTATTGTTCAAGTAAAGTTGTCTTCATTCCCCCCATGATTATATCTTTAACTTACTGTCCTACATACATCTAAAGGATATTTATTTCTTCATGTAATTTCCTTTCCCTGAAAGAAATTCTATTATTAGTATTGCTTTTCATGATTATCAAGGTAAATAATCTATCATACAATAATAAAATTGTGTTACTTTAGCTATGTAAAAACGTAAACATAGGTAAAACTTGGAAGAAAACCTGAAGAAGTAAGGTAATGTGAGGAGTTAGAAGAA
>NW_026521946.1:0-248937 GCF_021234435.1 Artibeus jamaicensis | reverse complement strand
AAAAAAGGTGAGGGAGTGTTTCAGCTCAGAAGAGCAAATTCTATCTTTGTGGTAAAACATAAGCTCATAGTTAGCACCTCTATTTCTGTCTGAGGGCTATGGGCATCCCAAAGGTTTCTAACTATGAAATAAGCAAACTAGAAAACATGTGGGAGTAGAATCGTAGAAGTAAATAATGATCAGGTGATACAGGAATCAATGCTGGCAGGTCTCAGGGATCACTCAGTATAGAATTGCCACTGAGACCAAAAACGTCCTGGTACTCACAAGTCCTCCAGGAGGAACAATGGGAGATGGGGCTTTCTGTTCATTTCTTTCTGTTATTAGAGAAGCTACACTCTGTGGAGACTGACCACACCCTCAACATCAGGGCTAGATAAATCAATAGCTCCACCAAACAGAAAACAGCCGGGCTCCTGTGAATCCACAGTATTACCATTTCATTCTCCTGACCCGAAACTGTCTCTCCTCCAGGTGTTTGTCTTTGGTTCTCCCACAAGCACAAGACCCCATGGCAACTGATCTCCATTTCATTCAATTGTTTTTCTCCACACCAATGCCTCCAGCCTTCATACGCTTTGCTGGAAATGAAACTTCTCCATGGGAATAGATATGGACTCTGCCTAATTCCTCATTTCTAGCCATTCCTGAAAACTGTGAAATGGGTTATTTGCCTGCTGCTGGGGATGAAGATGGCTGCACTCCACACTCAGCAAGGACTGAGTGTTAGATATCAGTCCATGACACCACTTGTCTCCAAACTACCTCCCGGCCCTGGCATGAACCTTACCAGGCAAGACAGGATGAGAGTCTCTGGGACTCAATGTTTGTATTCAGGACATGGCCTCCATCCCAGGTGATATGAGTTGGACCAAGAGGAGTCCTGCAGTTTGGTGTCAGCTGTGTGGATTTCCAAACTTAGTAGCCAGGAGCAGGGATAAATGGGGGACACTGATGTCTTCTCTTCCAGAAGGAACCTGCGACTGGGATCTGGCAGCACAAGTCTGTTCTCTTGAATGTACTGTCTTGCAGATGCATTTTGCTGCAAATGAGATAGAGGAGGGGATGTGTGCCTTAGTATTTGCTAAGTGTTTCCACTGTTGGCATCTTTTTCGAATAATGCTTCCTCATGCCAATTGTTCCAACAAGACTCTCGAGTCACAGCAGGGCTTATAAACAGTGTCTGCTTTTCTGGCTGGGACTGAAGCTCTTGTAGTCTTTAAGTTCTCATGCTGGAGTTGAACTCATGTCTTCCTTATTTGTTGTGGTGATAACTCCACATGTGAGATACCTTGACACAAATATGCCTGCTGCTTGATAACCCCAGGGTCAACCATGGTGATTGACCTCTGGAACCCAACCACCGAATAACAGGATCTTCTTTGAAAGGAAGTCATCATGCCCCTCTCACAGCTCACAGGCAGCCACCACTGCCCTCGCTGTCCTGACTTTCTTCCGATAGACTATTTAGTGTTTGCTCAGCTATGCCCGTGTCTCTTCACTCACATGTGTCTTCGTTCTTCTGTGTAGTTGCCTGCAGGATGGCTTTTAATTATACTGTAAAAATAAAAGAACACACTGAGAGAATTCAAGTGTTCATCTGAGATCACACAGAAATCTTTTGGGAGGCAGTGATTCATGCAGAAGCCCTAATACTACTCTGAGTAGGGATAAAGGCAAGGATTCTGAGCAGGGGAGAGGGATTCAGGTGGGACTAGAAAGGACAGGGGTTTCTATCATTTCAAAAAAGTTAAGTTAGACTTACCACACCTGGGGATGAAAATTTAGAATTGTCTTTAGGTTTTCAGTCTTATGCTCAGAATATCTATTCTCTGCCCGCTGTGCCAAATAGTTGTAAATATGGTTTTGGAGCCCAGTGCAAATGACTGTGCTGGGTCCACACCCCTACACAGTTTAGAGAGGAAGACTTGCCAAGGTGGTTTCCTCATGATGAAATCTTCCAATAGGAATACTTACTTGCCATGTTCCTACTCCAGGCCTTAACATTTTGTTGCCTGTGTCTGCTTGACCTGCACTGACTCAGAGACATCACCTCCATGAGGTCACCCAGTGCTGGTCCTTCCTGATAGCTTAATTGCATTAGTGAGATTCATTCACTGAAATTATAGAGATTTATTTCATTTAGCTAATTTCTGTGAGAAAGTTTCTTAAGTTGTTCATGATGCAGTTCCTAAGTGTGATAACACATGATGAAAAAATCTACACAGAGGATAAACATGTACTGCCTAGACAGACTTGATGACACACAACCTGACACGTTGATAAATCTAGCAGAGGTTTAAGGTCCTGTGAAATAGTGGATCATTACTCTCTAGGTAGGAGGCATCTGTGACTCTCTAGACATTGAAAACCAAAACATATGCTCATGCATCCTAGACTGAGCAAGAACTCAGTGTCTGCTGGGCGGCTGGATTTGAGGACACAGATTCCACAGGTGGAACATCACACAGCTCCTCCATGACCAAACACAGAGAAGACCACTTGGAAGAAGCCTGAGTAATGACCAGCATGGCCTAAGTTTTCACCTGTGATGCCTTAGGTGTCAAAGAGGGTCCAAACCAGAAACCCAGATGCAGGAGGAGATGGTGGTTCCTGCATCCTCAAACAGATCACTGTAGGTCTGAGCAGTGTGTCTGTCTCCATGTGGGATGCTAGGGTCTGAGGTCCAAATGCAGTGGTAGGAGACAACCAGCAGGATGGAAAGTCAATAGGTGAAAACCCAGGGTGTCCCTCACAGAGTTGACCTCACTCACCTAAGAATTATACTCATTCAGAACCCATGTGGTAGCCCTGCCCATGTGGTAGGACTAGGGGAGAAAGGACACTTCAAGAACATTACCATGAAAATCATTCTGTGTGTGTGTGTTGCTGAGCAGTTGGAATGTGGTGGGATTAGAGCCTCATGCAGGGTCCTCAAATGGGACCTTCAGTGGAGGAATCTGAGGACACCAGAGGCCTCCAAAGGCTCTGGGAACTTCCAGACTCAGAAGTGTTGGTGGTGTCAGTGAATCAGGCATCTTCAGAAAAGGGGCTCCCTGCTGGCTCATAGGGGCCTTGTTTGGAGGTGCCCTGCAGAGTCACTGGGGAATAGTAATATTAGTTCTCTATGCCTAGAGATGTAAAAGCACATTATGTCCCCTGTGGGACATCATAGGAAGTCAGGGCTTAGGCTTGATTCTGCCTTAGAGCCAATTAGATATCCATGCACTGTGATGCCAGACAGTATTCTCCCATGCATGGCTCAGGCTGGGCAGCAGGTGATGTCTGTGACTCACAAGCTCAAGGCTGCTGCTTCAGGATCAGGCAGGAGAGGAGCTAGAGGGAAGGACAAACTCGGAGATGGCTGCATCCTCCTCTTCCCATAGAAACATCTTTCTAAAAGTAGAGTAAGACATGAGGTGACTGCAAATACCCAATTCCATGAGTACACCCACAAAACTCATTAAGGCATGAGAACCAGAGTCAATAAGAACATTTTTATGCCTTCTTTCTATCTCAATCGTAAGGAATTGGACTTTATATCCTCAATTGTAAGGATTATTTTATAAACTCAATAGGTGGATAATATTGGAGACACACTGGCCCAGTAATAAAACATTCGTACCTACAGAAGTCCTGAAGTCACAGTCTCTCACAATGGACTGAAGGTGGAGAGCCCTCTTCCTGGGCATTGGCTACAGGTAAGAAGCCCCCAAGTCCCTGGATTGATCAGGGGACCAGGCACAATAAAGGGTCATTTCCACAGACTCTTGTGTCCTCTCCACAGGTGACCACTCCTCTCTCAGGTGCAACTGGTTCAGGGATGGTGAACCTCACCAGTCATCTCAGGGTCCATATGGACCCTGGAAAGGGCTTTCATCTCAGTGCTCTGTACATGGGATTCCCCACTTCCACCATTAGGAAGAGCGCCTCTCTTCTGCAGGAAGCAGTCCTAACACCACCATGGGGACATGGGACTCTAAGGACTGAGGTTTGTTTCATCAAACTCCTTCAAGATTTCTTTCTGATGCAAGGACTTCAAGCTTCTCTGCATGTGAGGTTTCAGACTGGGAGTGTGCTGGATCCTAGGAGCCATGCAAGGGACACTGACTCATGGCCCTAAGGTCTATCCAGTAAGCCCTTTCCATGATCATGATAGTCACTCAGGAGACATGTTTAATCAAAACCTCTTCTAGAGAGAAACAGATGTCCTTTTTACAATTGTAAGTAATTGACCTCTTCAGTACATAACAAAATATGCACAGAGAGAACATATCTGCTAACATAGGCTGGACAGTGTTCATCCTGTTCCCTTAATTGCAGGCAAAACATGTAGAGGAACACACATAGTCAATGGTCAAACCACAGTCGGGGACACACTGCATCAGACACACACAGACACAAACAGTAACACGCACAGTCACAGTATCACAGAATCACGCACACAGTCTCACACAACACATTATCACCCCAATTCATAGCTTATAACCAGTCACGCACAGCCACACACAAAGTCAACACTTTTACATGCACAGCAAGAAACAGCCACACTGTCACATACTTGTTTTTGAAAATGACATGTATTGACACGTGATCTGTGAAGCAAAACTGTTCATGTCACTGCACACTATTTTCTGTAAGAAGTGTCAGGGTGTTTTCCACATGTTAGTGTCCAGGGTAAAAATGCCCAGGGCTCACAGTTTCTTTGTGCAGTTGATACAACATGTACTTAACAGGTGACTTTAACTAGCATTTGCTTTTTATTTACCTCCTACAGTAACAATCATTACAAATAGACGTATGTGTTTGGAATTAATGCAATCTTGAGAATTAATAAGTAAATCTATAACTGCAAAGGTATAAGTATGAGCAAATTTACACTTACTGTCCAAATGCTTTCAGGACCCTACTCAAAAAGTTGATCTCAACTCACCTTTAATCACCAGGTAACATCAGAGCAAACATCACTACCTACCCCTGTGTCAAGGCACAAAAAATAATTGTTTTATTGCCATAACTTCATTTGAGCATGCTAAATTTGCATTTCTTTAAGATTTTATTTATTTTTAGAGAGAGGAGAAGGGAGGGAGAAAGAGATTGAAAGAAACATCAGTGTGTGATTGCCTTTCACTAACCCCCTACTGGGAACCTGTCCCACAACCTAGGCATGTGCACTGACTAGGAATTCAACTGGTGACTCCTTCATCTGCATACAGCACTCAACCTACTGAGCTTACACTGGCCAGGGCTAAACTTGCATTTTAATATGTAAGTCTTGTGTTTCCTAATCATTCACTTAATGTTATGAAATGTGCAATTAGAACATATTCGTGTAAATAGAAAGAAAGTTGAGAAGAAATGCCCAGGTTTAATTTACTGGTGGGTAAAATATGGAAGAACCCTGTACTCTGCCTGATGGCCTAATGCACCTCTCATTCTACTAAATTCTCTCCTCCTCTTAGCAAAGGAGCAAAGATAAATGAGAACAGAAACCTCAGCAAAGTGCATATAAATGCAGGTGCTGGTGTGAGGGGTCTGTGATAGAACTAACCTGTTACAGAGCGTGGCCTGTTTTTTTACAAACTGATGTGATGGGAACAACACAAAAATTGGGAAATCTAATTTTCTATATTTAAAAACTCTAGTTGTGTAGGAAAATACAAAAGGTACCAATTTATTATGTGGAAGTGATACACTTCTGTAATGATAAGTATTTTCTCATTGACATAGAACAAGGTGAAGAAGTCTTTCATACTGCAAATCTTACATTTCATATGCATAAATCTGTCTACATACCTCTCCCACCTCTGGCACTCACCATCCTACTTTCCATTTCGGTACACCTGCCTAATCTAGATAAAATGGAGGACAGAATCCTAGAAGCAGCAAGAGATACGGAGACAGTAACCTACAAAGGAGTTTCCATCAGACTGTCAGCTGATTTCTTAAAGAGACCTTGCAGGCAAAAGGAAAGGGCTGGAAAGATATTCAAGTATTGAAAGACAAGGACCTATATCCAAGATTGCTCTATCCAGCAAAGCTCTCATTTAGAATGGAAGGACAGATAAAGTGCTTCTCAGATAAGGTCAAGTTGAAGGAGTTCATCATCACCCAAGCCCTTGTTATATGAAATGTTAAAGTAACTTATCCAAGAAGAAGAATATAAAAAATGTGTGTGTACTAAAATGACAGCTCAAACTCAAAATTACTAACAACCACACCTAATATAAAAACAAACTAAGGAAAAACACATAGAACAGGAACAGAACCACAGAGAAATGGAGCTCAACATGGAGGGTTAGCAACAGGGGAGTGGGAGGAGGCGGGGAAAGGTACAGAAAATAAGTAGCACAGATGGTAGGCAGAAAATAGACAGTGGGAGGGAAAGAATAGTATGGGTGTAGGGGACCGGTTTGTCTTGGCCTGGCAAATGTGACTCAGCTCTGTATGGAAAACCTACAGGTGCAAAGTGGTGGGCAGGAACCCGATCTTAAAACCTAGTTTTCCCGTAGGGATCAGGCCTAGAAAATGCATACAGACTGTCATGGCTTGCTCTTGATAAAACTCCCTAACCCTGGTCTAAAGCTACAAATGGTTATTATCTTCAAGGTAATTTCCAAAGCCTGTGTGAGCTCTCCCAAGGACAGAGCTAATCAGCTCATTGCCATCCCCTCTGCATGTTATTTTTATTTCCTTGATTGTACCTAGAATGTAGACAATAATGCTCTTTGTGATAGATAATAAATATTTCTCTGATGTAAGACCCCAGGAAAAAAATTAAAGCCTGTCTAGGAAGGGTCAGGTGCTCCCTTCTTGAGGGAGTGCCGAGGCACCACAGGGACTCCCCTTGAGGAGAATAGTTATGCCTGTTCCCTTTTTCCACATAAGATTTGTTGTCACTTGTGCATTGATTCTCATCGTCAACCACAACAGGTGGGTCCTGCTGGACAGAGTCTGCAACATATGAGAAATGTGCTTAAAGAACTTAAGACACATTGACATGAACTAAAAGAAGGGGGAATGTAGGAGGGAGAGGGTTGGATGGTAGATTGAATAAAGGGGGGAAAATGGGACAGCTGTACATAACACAATCAATAAAATATATTTGGGGAAAATGGTCTACATAAAAATTTACCAGTTCTGAAGGTTTTTTTACATTAAATATATATATATATATATATATATATATATATATATATATATATATATATTATTGATTATGCTCTTACAGTTGACCAACTTCCTCCCCTTCATTCCCCCCCATTCTGCACACCCTCTCCCACCCACATTCCTCCCCTTTAGTTCTTGTCCATGTGTCATGAGTTCTTTAGCTTCTAAATTTCCCATACTATTCTTGCCTTCCCCTGATTTTCTACCTACAATCTATGCTACTTATTCTCTGTAACTTTTCCCGCTCTTTCCTCCTCCCACTCCCTTGGTGCGAACCCTGCATGCGATCTCTATTTCTGTTGCTCTGTTCCTGTTCTACGTGTTTGCTTAGTTTGTTTTTGTTTTAGGTATTGTTGTTGTAATGGTGAGTTCGCTGTCATTTTACTATACATGATTTTTTAATCTTCTTTTTCTTAGATAAGCCACTTTAACATTTCATATAATAAGGGCTTCATGATGATGAACTCCTTTAACTTGACCTTATCTGAGAAGCACTTTATCTGTCCTTCCATTCTAAATGAAACCTTTGCTAGATAAATCATTCTTGGATATAGGCCCTTGCCTTTCAATACTTGGAATAATTCTTTCCAGCCCTTTCCTTCTTGCCTGCAAGGTCTCTTTTGAGAAATCAGCTGACAGTCTGATGGAAACTCCTTTGTAGGTTACAGTCTCCATATCTCTTGCTGCTTCTAGGATTCTCACCTCTATTTAATCTTGGCTAATGTAATCATGGTTTTCCTTGGTGTGTTCCTCCTTGGGTCCATTAACTTTGGGACTCTCTGAGCTTCCTGGATGTCCTGGAAGTACATTTCCTCTGCAAGATTGGGGATGTTATTCTTTATTATTTGTTCAAATAACTTCTCCACTTGCTGCTCTTCCTCTTCCCCTTCTGTTACCCCTATAATTCTGTTGTTGGAACGTTTAAAGATGTCCTGTAGGTTCCTAAGCCTCTCCTCATTTTTTAGAATTCTTGTCTCTTCCTTCTTTTCTGTTTGGTTGTTTCTTTCTTCCTTCTGGTCCACTCCATTGATTTGAGCCCCAGTTTCCTTCCCATCAGTATTGGTTCCCTGCGCAATTTGCTTCATTTCACTTAGTTTAGCCTTCATTTATAAATTTAATTTGTGACTAAAATCAACCAGTTCTGTTAGCATGCTGATCACCTGTATTTTTTAAAATATATTTTCTTGCCCTGGCTGGTGTAGCTCAGTGGATTGAGCGCCAGCCTGAACCAGAGCAATTGCGGTTTGATTCCTAGTCAGGGCACATGCCTGAGTTGCAGACCAGTTCTCTGAAGGCCAGTTCCCAGTAGGGGACGCATGAAAAGGAACCACAGGCATTACAGGACAAATACCATATGATCTCACCTTTAACAGGAAGCTAAACAACAAAACAAACAAGCAAACAGAATAAAAACAAAGACACTGAAATACAGAACAAGTGGGCAGTGACCAGAGGGGAGATGGAAGGGAATTTAAGGGGAAAAATGGGGAGGGATTTTGAGGAACAAGAATGAAAGACACAGGGGTGAGGACTGGGGGGGGGGGGAATGGGCGGGAGGTGGGGTGATGGGGCAGGGGGGCTGGGATGGGAGAAATAGACAAAAAAACCGCACTTGAAAAATAACTAAATAAAATTAATTAAAATTAAAAAATGTTTTAACACACACACACACAAAAAAAAAACTAAATAAAAATATATTTAAAAAAAGAAAAGCAACCATACATTGATGTTTCCCTCTCTCCTTCCTTCCTCTCCAAATATAAATAAATAAAATATTTTAATACAATATTTTTTCTTTTTTTTTAGGTTTTTTTAAGTTTTTTAAATAGTTTTTTTAATTGATTATGCTGTTACAGTTGTTCTATTCCCTCTTTATTCCCTCCACCCTACCCCCCATCCCCACCATCACCCCCCCTTTAGTTTATGACCATGTGTCTCAAGTTCTTTAGATTCTATATTTCCCATGCTATTCTTGCCCCCCATCTATTTTCTATCTACTGTCTATGTTACTTATTTTCTGTACCTTCTCCCCCCCTTCTCCCTCCTCCCACTACCCTGTTGCTAACCCTCCTTGAGATCTTCATTTCTGTGTTTCACTCCTGATCTAGCTGTCCTTTTAGTTTGCTTTCATTTTAGGTGTGGTTGTTAATAACTGTGAGTTTGTTGTCCTTTCACTGTTCATGTTTCTTTAACTTCTTTTTCTTAGATAAGTCCCTTTAACGTTTCATAATAAGGGCTTGGTGATGATGAACTCCTTGAATTTGATCTTATCTGAGAAGCACCTTATCTGTCCTTCCATTTTAAATGAAAGTTTTGCTGGATATAGCAATCTTGGTTGTAGGTCTTTGGATTTCATGACTTGGAATAGCTCTGTCCAGCCTCTTCTTGCCTGTAAGGTCTCTTTTGAGAAATCCGCTGACAGTCTGATGGGGACTCCTTTGTAGGTGACTGTCCCCTTAGCTCTTGCTGCTTCTAGGATTCTCTCCTTCATTTTAATTTTGGCTAATGTAATTACGATGTGCCTTGGTGTGTTCCTTCTTGGGTCCAACTTCTTTGGTACTCTCTGAGCTTCCTGGATTTCCTGGAAGTCTATTTCCTTTGCCAGATTGGGGAAATTCTCCTTTATTATTTGTTCAAATAAGTTTTCCACTGGTGGCTGTGCCTTTCCCCCTTCTGGTACCCCTATAATTCGGATGTTGGAGAGTTTAAAGATGACATGGAGGTTCCTAAGACTCTCCTCATTTCTTTGAATTCTTGCTTCTTGACTCTTTTCTGTTTGGCCATTATTTGCTTTCTTCTGGTCCACTCCATTGATTTGAGTCCCAGTTTCCTTTTCATTGCTATTGGTGTCCTGTGCAATTCCATTCATTTCAATTAGTTTCGCCTTCATATATTTGTCTAATTTGTCAGTATAATCAACCAGTTCTGTGAGGATCCTGATCACCAATGTTTTAAACTGTGCGTCTGTGAGTTTTGCTATTTCTTCATCGCTTAGATTTATTGGCTCTGGGGCTCTGAGATCCTCCTGCACCATTCTTGTTCTGTTCTGGCCCTTTAAGTGTGAGAAGCGGCGCCTTGGATTCCCAGGTCGCTGGGTTGTGACACTGTATGTGGGGGCGTGGCCAGAGCGGGGAAATGGCGACCCCTCCACTGCTGCTTGCCTGGGGACCTGCCAGCCCGGTCCAACCACCCACTCCCTCGCCTGTCCACCCTCGCAGAAATGCGCGACCTCAGTCAACACGCAGCCCCGGGCCGGCTGTCTCCCCCGCGGTCGCTCGCCTGGTTGCTCGCTGGGTCGCGCACTAGGGTCTGGACCCCTGCGCCTGGATTCCGCGGGCCTGAGTGTGTCTGGCCGAGTCCTCCTGTGCAACCCTGCTCCACCAGCCGCTGGTTTCGCCCTTACCGGTCAGGCTGAAGAATTTGTTGTTAACGGACTTCCGAAAAGTTCAATTTTCTGTGTTCTGGCTGTGTTTTCTGTTGCTAATATTTAGTTTTCTCTAATCTTGGTTGTGTGAGAAGGCACGGCACATCCACCTATGCCTCCATCTTGGTGGAAGTCCTAAAATATATTTTCTTGATTATGCCATTACAGTTGTTCCATTCCCCACTTCATTCCTCTCCATCCTCCACACCCCCCCCACCAATCCCCTGTTTAGTTTATATCTATGTGTCACAAGTTTTTTAGATTCTATATTTCCCATACTATTCTTGCCCTCCCCTCTGTCTATTTTCTACCTACTGTCTATTATACTTATTCTCTGTACATTCTCCCCCCTTCTCCTCCTCCCACTCCCCTGTTAGTAATCCTCCATGTAATCTCCATTTCTATGGTCCCACTCCTGATCTAGCTGTCGGGTTAGTTTGCTTTTGTTTTAGGTGTGGTTGTTAATAACTGTGAGTTTGTTGTCCTTTCATTGTTCTTTTTTTTTATCTTCTTCTTCTTAGATAAGTCCCCCTGTTTTTTAGATTTTATTTATTTATCTTTAGAGGGGAGGGGAAGGAGAGAGGAAGAGAAACATCAACGTATGGTTGTCTTTCGCGCATCCCCTGCTGGGAACTGGCCTGCAGGGAACCAGCCTGCAACCCAGGCATGTGCCCTGACTGGGAATCAATTGGCTATTTTCTGGTTCACAGACCCGTACTCAGTCCACTGAGTTACACTACCCAGGACTAGATAAGTCCCTTTAACATTTGATATAATAAAGGCTTGGTGATTATGAACTCCTTCAACTTGACCTTATGTGAGAAGCGCTTTATCTGCCCTTCCCTTCTAAACTGGAACTTTGCTGGATCGAGCAACCTTGGCTGTAGGTAGTTAGATTTTATGACTTGGAATAATTCTTTCCAGCCTCTTCTTGCCTGTAAGGTCTCTTTTGAGAAATCAGCTGAAAGTCTAATGGGAACTCCTTTGCAGGTGACTGTCACCTTATCTTTTGTTGCTTCTAGGATTCTCTCCTTCATTTCAATCTTGGGTAATGTAGTTATGATGCGCCTTGGTGTGTTCCTTTTTGGGCCCAGCTTCTTTGGGCCCAAAGAAACTCTCTGAGCTTCCTGGACTTCCTGGAAGTCTATTACCTTTGCCAGATTGGGGAAGTTCTCCTTTATTATTTATTCAAACAACTTTTCCACTTGTTGTTGTTCCTCTTCTCATTCTGGTACCCCCATAATTCAGATATTTAAACTTTTAAAGATGTCCTGGGGGTTCCTAAGCTTCTCCTCATTTTTTTTTGAATTATTGTTTCTTCCTTCTTTTCTGTTTGGTTGTTTCTTTCTTCCTTCTGGTCCACTCTATTAACTTTAGTCCCTGTTTCCTTCCCATCACTATTGGTTTCCTGTGCATTTCCCTTCATTTCACTTAATTTAGCCTTAATTTTTTCATCTAATTTGTCACTAAAGTCAACCAGTTCTGTGCGCATCCTGATCACCAGTGTTTGGAACTGTTCATCTGACAGCTTCTATATCTGTTTGTTGCTTAGAAGTATTGGCTCTGGGGCTTTCAGCTGTTCTTATAGAGCCATAATGTTCTGGTCTGTTCGCACCTGTTATGTAAGAGTGGCAGAGCCTTAGGTGCTTACTGAGGTGGGGCTGCCAAATAGCTGGGTTGTTACATTGTATTTCGGGGCAGGTTCAGAGAGGGGCGATGGCATTTGTTTTGCACTCTCTCGGCTTTTGGTCCCCTCTGCTGCTTTGCAAAAGCAAATTTGGTCATTATGGTGCTGGTTCCCAGGTGTGTTGGCTTGTGCTTTCTCCAGAACCCTGTGGGTCTCTCCAACAAACTCTCTGTGAGCCTGGAAGCCTGTTCTGTCACCTGGACCCCTGAAAGTTTTTCCAGTTGCTACTTTCTGGCTTTAAATCCTGTGACTGGGGCCCTGTGTTGCACAGTCTGTCTCACTGTTCACTTTTCTACCTTGTTTTCCAGTCTGGATGAATGGTTTGTTGTTGTTGGACTTCCATAGAGTTCAATTTTCTGTGTGTTTTGGATGATTTTTTGTTACTAAATCATTGTTTTCTTTAAACTTGGTTGTGTGAGGAGGTACAGTGTTTCCACCTACCCCTCCATCTTGGCCGGAAGTATAATTCTGAAGTTTTTTAAACAGATGCTGAATATGACAGCTGTCACAAAATCAAAGTATATTAAATGAAGATAAGGCAAGATAAACACTACTAGAAATATCTTACAGGAAAAAAAACTAATTAATTTTTTGCCAACCCATAATGCTAATGAATATGTGAGGCTATTTCTAAGGAAAGTAACATACTACAACTTGAACTTGCTACACGAAGAAGAATCACAAAATAGAGAACAAGAGCCCTGGGAAGTGTTAGTGCCAGGTTTACCTAAAGCCACCACCCATGCACCTGAGAGAGTCTCCTTCCAGTTCTGCACACTGATCCCTACAACATGTGACTTCATGCCCAGGTGACATTCATCTCATGTGGATGAGGTAACAGCATTCTCTCTGGTAAATGGCAGCCATGAAAATGGATGACACATTGTATACAGGAGGATTATGAAATTAAGCTCTGATAGACCTCTCTCTTGCATTCCTTATTAGAACTCTATCATTTGTCCACAGAGCCACAAATTCTGTTGGTGAAAATAAAGCAGAAACATTTTGACTGAACAATTTTATGTAACGTTTGATACAACAAACCCAGGGAGGGAAGGCTCTCTGAATAATTTTTTGGCTGTGTAATCAATTAATGAGAGTGGCTGACTGGGATTTTTGTTCCTTCATCTTTGTTTCCAGGTGATAATCTGGACTCTGTGCAGACTGATGGTTCCCTCACTCTCATCAGGGCCCTGAGGGATGGATGGCTCCACACTCAGAACCAAACACCTCCGAGCTCTTGTGAATGCACAGCATCCAGCACCAGTTCTGACATTGTTCTGACAGCAGACATCTCCTCTTGGAGCTTCCAACTTTGGTTCTCCCACTGGTGCAGGATTTCATGGCAGCAGACAATTCACTGATTCCCCATCTCTTGCAATTACCTTTCACAACACCTAGGTATCAAATGCCTTCAGATGCTGCTGGAAATGAAGTTCATAGTATACATGGAATTATACAATATGTACCTTTCTATTATGGCTTTATTTCACAAAGCATGGTGTCACCAAGTTTTAAACACATTTGGTTTATGGTAGGATTTTCTGTTTTAAGGCTGAGTAACACTCAGCTGCAATTACATAGCACATGTTCATCCACTCACACACTGATGGGCACTGAGGTGGTTTTTATGTACTGACTGCAGTGAATAATGCTGCAGTGAACAGGGCAGTGCAAATACTTCTCCCAACTCCTGGGTTTTTATTATTAAATGAAAACTTAGAAGATGCATAGCTTGATCCTGCAGAATTTAAAAAAAACAATTTTTTTGAAAAACAGACATGCTCTTTACTATTTGACAAATTTTAATCATGAATTATTGCAATCTCAGAAAAGAGACCTTAACATAGAACTGGGCTTAATTTTGAACACAACGATGAAAGTGGGTATTTGCAAGAATGGGGAAGGTTGCAGGGGTCAGTGGATGGAAATTTCTAAAAGGAAACTTCAAGGGAAGGTGATTCTTGCTGAAACATTTTGACAGGATTCTTGCTAGAGGCAGGCCAAGCTGATTAGATAATATGGAGGGACAATTCTCTCTAGACAGAATTCTTGATGAAAGCAGACAATTCAGGTGTAACAAGAATGGGCACTGAGGTCCAAGATCAAAACATGATTGAGAAGGGGGCCTAGGTGGGACTGACTGACGTTTGGTCAAGGAGAACGCCCTTATCAACATCACCTGAGTTAGCATTTTTAGGGTATCTCTAATGACCTAACAATAAGTTTTTGGGCCAGAATGAAGCATTCAGTAAGTTTGTTCTGATTTGATCCTTATTAGGTGTTCTAGCACTTCATATCTTTACTTGAAAGTAAACGGTTTGTGATTTTAATTTATTAATGACAGGAAAAGTAGAACACAAATTCTTATTAACTGTGTCACTTATTATAGAAAGCAATCTTTTACTGTGTCACTATTTACTTTAAATATGAAAAAATTAAACACAATTATTTTGAATTTTTTCTAATTCTAAAACACTTTTTCTATGTAATATAGTACATGAGGAATGCACTATACACTGGCAAAATTACACAAATATAAAATGAAAACTATAATTTTATTCTTTTTTTCTTCTCATCCAGAGAGTGTGAGGGCTTCATTTCTCCATACTGTTACCAGCAGTTGGTTTATTTTACTTTTGTTCTGTGTTACTATGCAAAAGCCATCCCACCAGGGTCAGGTGATTTCTTACAGGGACTTTTATCCTGAGATCCTGATATCTAGGGGTGTGCTTGTGAGTCTGCTCTTTGTTGTGTTCATTACTGAGGTAGTGTTGTCATTTTCTAAATTCAATAATTTCCTCTAGTTTTCATCACTCACCTGAAGTTGCCTTCACAATCCCGATGTCTGCCTACCTCTTTCTAATAGCTGCTATCAAGTAATCAGAGTAATTTTAAATTCAGTGTTTGGCAATCCCAATACCTGAATTTCATGGGGATGCCATTTGAATGTGTGCCCATTAGGACTTGGGTCTGGGTCTTTGTCATTCCCATAGTTTCTGGTGCATTTCATCTGATAGAAAGGACAGAAGCTACAGGGGTCTTCCTGCAGTGCTTTATGTGCCATTACTTCATGCTCATAATGAATTAACTCATCTGGGACACAAGCTCTCTCTTCCTCCCACTATATGATCACTCTGCACATCTCAGTAAGGTCCTCATCTGGAGTCTTTGGTTGCTATGGGGACTTCTGTTTTCTTGTAAATTATATTTTACTTATTATGACATTAACATTTTCCTAATTTCCCCCTTTCCCCCCTGTACACAGTCTGGGAAAGGTTTACTTAAATAAGTCACTTAACATTTCATATCATAATGAAATGTTGTTGTTAGGATTGGAGACTGGTAAAACCACTATGGAAAACAGTATGGAATTTTTTCAGAAAACTAAACATGGATCTGCCTTTTGAACCAGCAATTTCACATATCATAACATTTCATATCATAAACCCATTCCCCTCTGCCCCACTATCCCCTCTCATTTTTTCCTCTACTTACCTTCAGATTGTTATTAATTTCAATGTCTTTGCTTATATTTGGCTTGCTTGTTTATTTTGTTCATTAGGTTCCACTTAAAGTTGAAATAATATGGTATTTTTTCCTCACAGCCAGGCTTATTTTACTGAACACAATGCTCACCAGTTTCAGCCATGCTGTTGAAAAGGGTAGGGGCTCCTTCTTTATTCCTGTTGTGTAGTATTCCATTGTTCATATACACCATACTTTTTAAATTTATTCATTTACTGATGGGCACCTACATTGCTTCAAACTCTTGGCTATTATAAATTGTGCCGCTATGAACATTGGGGTGCATAGGTTCTCTTGGATTGGTGTTTAAAGGTTCTTAGGATATAATCCTAGTAGTGAAATTGCTGGTTCAAAAGGCAGATCCATGTTTAGTTTTCTGAAAAAATTCCATACTGTTTTCCATAGTGGTTTTACCAGTCTTCAATCCTAACAACAATGGATTAGGGTCCCCTTCTCTCCACAATCTCTCCAAAACCTGTTTGTTGTTTTGTTTAAGATGGCCATTCTGACTGAAGTCAAGTGGTATCCCATTGTGGTTTTAATTTGCATCTCTCTGATAGCTAGCGATATTGAGCATTTTTTTCATGTGTCTCTGGATCTTCTGTATGTCCTCCTTGGACAACTGTCTGTTCAAGTCCTTGGCCCACTTTTTAATTGGATTGCTTGTCTTAGAGTGGAGCCATGTAAGTTGTCTGTATATTTTGGAGATTAAACCCTTGTCTGAAGTATCATTGGCAAATATGTTTTCCCATATACTTTGTTTTCTTTTTATTTTAATACTATATACTTTAGCCATGCAAAAGCTTTTACTGTTTTTAAAATTTTTATTGATTATGCTGTTACAGTTGTTCTATTCCCCCTTCATTCCCCTCCACCCTACCCCCCAATCCAGACCGTTACCCCCCCTTTAGTTTATGACCATGTGTCTCAATTCCTTTACATTTTATATTTCCCATGCTATTCTTGCTCCCCCCATCTATTTTCTATCTACTGTCTAGGCTACTTATCTTCTGTACCTTCTCCCCCCTTCTCCTCCCACTCCCCTGTTGCTAACCCTCCTTGAGATCTTCATTTCTGTGTTTCCACTCCTGATCTAGCTGTCCTTTTAGTTTGCTTTTGTTTTAGGTGTGGTTGTTAATAACTGTGAGTTTGTTGTCCTTTCACTGTTCATGTTTCTTTAACTTCTTTTTCTCAGATAAGACCCTTTAACATTTCATATAATAAGGGCTTGGTGATGATGAACTCCTTGAATTTGATCTTATCTGAGAAGCACCTTATCTGTCCTTCCATTCTAAATGAAAGTTTTGCTGGATAGAGCAATCTTGGTTGTAGGTCTTTGGATTTCATGACTTGGAATAGCTCTGTCCAGCCCCTTCTTGCCTGTAAGGTCTCTTTTGAGAAATCCGCTGACAGTCTGATGGGGACTCCTTTGTAGGTGACTGTCCCCTTAGCTCTTGCTGCTTCTAGGATTGTCTCCTTCATTTTAATTTTGGCTAATGTAATGATGATGTGCCTTGGTGTGTTCCTTCTTGGGTCCAACTTCTTTGGTACTCTCTGAGTTTCCTGGATTTCCTGGAAGTCTATTTCCTTTGCCAGATTGGGGAAATTCTCCTTTATTATTTGTTCAAATAAGTTTTCCACTGGTGGCTGTGCCTTTCCCCCTTCTGGTACCCCTATAATTCAGATGTTGGAGCATTTAAAGATGTCCTGGAGGTTCCTAAGACTCTCCTCATTTCTTTGAATTCTTGCTTCTTGACTCTTTTCTGTTTGGCCATTATTTGCTTTCTTCTGGTCCACTCCATTGATTTGAGTCCCAGTTTCCTTTTCATTGCTATTGGTGTCCTGTGCAATTCCATTCATTTCAATTAGTTTCGCCTTCATATATTTGTCTAATTTGTCAGTATAATCAACCAGTTCTGTGAGGATCCTGATGACCAGTGTTTTAAACTGTATGTCTGAGAGTTTTGCTATTTTTTCATTGCTTAGATTTATGGGCTCTGGGGCTTTGAGATCTTCTTGCGCCATTCTTGGTCTGTTCGGGCCCTTTAAGTGTGAGAAGCGGTTCCTTGGACTCCCAGGTCACTGGGTTGTGACGCTGTATGTGGGGGCATGGTCGGAACGGAGAAATGGCAACCCACTCTGCTGTTTCTCGCAGCTGGGTGAGGATTAGCATCTTAGGTGGTTCACCAGGGCCGGGCCACTGAGAATCGCTGGGTTATGACGTTGTATGTGGAGGTGGGGTCAGAGCAGGGAAATGGCAGCACCCTCCACTGCCGCTTCCCGCGGGGACCCACCAGGCCCCAGTCCAACCGCCCACTCCCTCGCCTGTCCGCCCGCGCACAAATGCGCGACCACAGTCAACACTCAGCACCACTCCCCTGCTGTCTCCCCCAAGGTCGCTTGCCTGGTGGCTCGCTCAGTCTCTCACTAGGTCCAACCCAGTGCCTGGATTCCACGCGTCTGGGTTCCGCGCCTGAGTCCAGCTGACCGAGAGAGACCTCCTGTGCAATCCCGCTTCACCAGCTGCTTATTTCGCCCCTTACTGGTCAGGCTGAAGAATTTGTTGTTAACGGACTTCCGAAAAGTTCAATTTTCCGTGTTCTGGCTGTGTTTTCTGTTGCTAATATTTAGCTGTCTCTAAACTTGGTTGTGTGAGAAGGCACGGCACATCCACCTATGCCTCCATCTTGGCGAAAGTCAAAAAGCTTTTAATTTTGATGAGATCCCATTTGTTTATTCTTTCCTTTATGTCCCTTGCTCTCAGGGAGATATCAGTAAAAGTGTGTGCTGCATGAAATATCTGATATTTTCTTGCCAATGTTCTCCTCTAGGAGTTTAATGGTGCCATGGATTATATTTAAGTCTTTTATCCATCTTGAATTTATTTCGGTGTATGGTGTAAGTGGGTGTTCAAGTTTCATTTTTTTTAGCATGTAGCTGTCCAGTTCTCCCAACACCATTTGTCGAAGAGGCTATTAGTCCATTTTATGTTGCTGCCCCATTTGCTGAATATCAATTGACTATAGAGAATTGGGTTGATTTCTGGGCTCTCTGGTCTGTTCCACTGGTTTACATGCCTGTTTTTATGTCAGTACCAGGCTGTTTTGATTACAGTGGCCTTGTAATAGACTTTGGTGTCAGGTATTGTGACGCCCCCTACTTTGTTCTATCTCAAAATTTCAGCTGATATTCAAGGTCACTTATGATTCCATATCAATTTTTGAAGTATTTGTTCTATGTCTGTGAAATATGCCATTGGTACTTTAATAGGTATTGCATTGAATCTGCAAATTTCTTTGGGTAGTGTGGACACTTTGATGATGTTAATTCTTCCAATCCATGAACACGGTATATGTTTCCATTTGTTTGTGCCTTCCTAGACATCTTTCTTCAGTGTAGTGTAGTTTTCTGTATACAGGTCTTTTACCTTCTTAGTTTGGTTTATTCCTAGGTATTTTATTTTTCTTTTTGCTATATCAAATGGGATTTTTTTCTTGATTTCTGCTTCTGCTGTTTCATTTTTGGTATACTAAAATGCCTTTGGTTTCTGGATATTGACTTTGTATCCTGCTGTTTGCCAAATTCATTTATTAGGTCGAGCAGTTTTTGGGTGGAGTCTATACGATTTTCCATGTACACTATCCTGTCATCTGCAAAATGTGGCAGTTTTGTTTCTTCCTTTGCAATTTGGAAGCCTTTTACTTGCTTTTCTTGTCTGATCTCTGTGGCTAAAACTTCCAATACTATGTTGAATAGAATTGGTGAAAGTGGAAACCTTGTCTTGTTCCTGATCATAGTGGAAAATATTTTAGTTTTTTCCATTGAGTATTATGATGACTGTAGGTATCTCATATATGACCCTTGCTGTATTGAGGAATGCTCTCTCTATTCCCACTTTGCTGAGTGTTTTTTATCATGAATGTGTGGTGTACTTTATCAAATGTTTTTTCCTCATCTATTGATATGATCAGGTGATTTTTGTCTTTGCTTTTGTTTATGTGATGTATTACATTCATTGATTTGCGAATATTGAATTATCCTTGCATTCCTGGGATGAATCCCACTTGGTCATGCTGTATGATCTTTTTAATGTGTTGTTGGATGCAGTTTGCCAATATATTTTTAAGGATTTTAGTGTCTATGTTCATCAGTATATATTGCCCTGAAATTTTCTTTCTTTGTTATGTCTTTATCTGGTTTTGAGATTAGGATGATGCTGTCTTCATAAAAAGACTTGGGGAGTTTTCCATCATTTTGGATTATTTGGAATAGTCTCTGAAGAAGGAGTTAGCTCTTCCCTAAGTGCTTTGTAGAATTCTCCTGTAAAACCATCTGGTCCTGCACTTTTGTTTGTCATGTTTTTTATTTATTACTGCTTCAATTTCATCTGCTCTTATTGGTCTATTCAGGCTATCTGGTTCTTCTTCACTGAGTTTTAGAACATTATATTTCTCTAGAAATTTTCTCATTTCACCTAAGTTTTAAAATTTCTTGGCATACTGTTCTTCATACTAATTTCTTACAATCCTTTGTATTTCTGTGGTGTCAGTTGTAATCTCTCCTCTTCCATTTTTTATTGTGTTTATTTGGGTTCTCTCTCTTCTTTTCTTGATGAGCCTGCTTAAAGGTTTGTCGATTTTTTATCTCTTCAAGAAACCAACTCCTTTGTTCATTGATCCTTAGAATTGTGCTTTTAATGTCTATGTCATGTAATTCTGTTTGACCTTGTTTATTTTCTTCCTGCTGCTTGCTCTGAGCTGTCTTTTTTGCTGTTCTTGTAGGCATAGGGTTTGGTTATTTATTTGAAATGTTTCTATCTTCTTTAGGGAGGCCTGTATTGATATTAACTTCCTTCTCAGGATTACCTTCACTGTGTCACATAAGTTTTGGGTTGTTGTGAGATCATTTTTATTTGTTTCCAGAAACTTTTTGATTTCTTCCCCAAGTTCATTCTTAACCCATTCATTTTTAAGAGCATGCTATTCAATCTCTATGATTTTGAGTGTTTGGGGTCTTTTACCTTGGGGCTGGTTTCCAGTTTCAGTCCCCTATGGTCAGAGAAAATGCTTTGAATGAATTAAATTTTCTTAAATTTGTTGAAACTTTGTTTTTGTCCTATCACATGGTCTGTCTTTGAAAATGTTCTATGCACACGTGGAAAGAATGTGTATTTAGCTTTTTGGGATATATATCAGTAAAGTCCATTTCATCTAGGGTGTTGTTCAATGCCACAATATCTTTGTTGATATTTTGTTTGGAATATCTGTCCATTTTTGACAGTGGGGTGTTGAAATCCTCGAATATAATTGTGTGGCTGTCAACATCTTTCTTGTAGTCCTCTAAGATTTTCTTTATATATTTGAGTGCTCCTATGTTGGGTACATATATATTTCCAATCTTTATGTCTTCTTGTTGGATTCTTCTCTTGAGTATTATGAAGTGACCTTCTGGGTCTCTTTTAATGGCCCCTTTTTTGAAGACATTTTTTTCTGATATAAGTATTGCTACTCCGGCTTTTTTCCCCTGGTCATTTGCTTGGAAAATTTGTTTCCATCCCTTGACTTTTAGTCTGTGTAGTTCTTTTGTCCCGAGGTGGGTCTCTTGTAGGCAGCATATGTGTGAGTCATGCTTTCTTATCTATTCAGCTATTCTATGTCTTTTGGTTGGAGGATTTAATCCATTTACATTTAAGGTTATTATTGGTAGGTACTTATTGATTGCCATTTTTCTACCTATGTTCTTCTCTGTCTCTTTTCCTTCCTTTCCTTAAAGCAGTCCTTTTAGCATCTCCTGTAGAGATGCTTTGGTGGACCTGTATTCTTTAAGACTTCTTTTGTCTTGGAAGCTCTTTATTAGGCTTTCTATCTTGATTGAGAGCCTTGCTAGGTAAAGTAGCCTTGGTTTCAGGCCTATGGTTCTCCTTACTTGAAATATGTCTCTCCATTTCCTTCTTGCCTGGAGAATTTCCATTGAGAAGTCAGCAGCTAACCTTATTTGGGCTTCCTTTTATGTTACTTTCTTTTTCTCCCATGCTGCCTTTAAGATTCTATCTTTGTCGTGGAATTTTGCCATTTTAATGATGATGTGTCTTGAAGTGGGCCTCTTCAGGTTCCTCTTCATTGGGACTCTCTGTGTTTACTGGATTTGTGTGACTCTTTCTCTCATCAAATTAGAGAAGTTTTCCATCATTACTTTTTCAAATAGATTTTTTTATCCTTTGCTGTTCTTCTCATTTTGGCGTTCCTATTATTCATATATTATTATGTTTCATAATGTCTTGCATTTCTCTTAATCCTTCATTCTTTTTGAACCTCTTTTCCATTCCTATTCTTTCTTGGAGGCTTTTTTTAAAATTTATTTTTTTATTGATTATGCTCTTACAGTTGTTCTATTTCCCCCCATCATTCCCCTCCACCCTACCCCTCCATCACCACCATTACCTCCCCTTTAGTTTATGACCTTGTGTCTCAAGTTCTTTAGATTCTATATTTCCCATACTATTCTTGCCCCCCATCTATTTTCTATCTACTGTCTAGGGTACTTATTTTCTGTACCTTCTCCCCCCTTCTCCTCCTCCCACTACCCTGTTGCTAACCCTCCATGAGATCTTCATTTCTATGTTTCCACTCCTGATCTAGCTGTCCTTTTAGTTTGCTCTTGTTTTAGGTGTGGTTGTTAATAACTGTGAGTTTGCTGTCCTTTCACTGTTCATCTCTTTTATCTTCTTTTTCTTAGGTAAGTCCCTTTAACATTTCATATAATAAGGGCTTGGTGATGATGAATTCCTTGAATTTGACCTTATCTGAGAAGCACTTTATCTGCCCTTCCATTCTAAATGAAAGTTTTGCTGGATAGAGCAATCTTGGTTGTAGGTCTTTGGATTTCATGACTTGGAATAACTCTTTCCATTGCCTTTTTGCCTGTAAGGTCTCTTTTGAGAAATCCGCTGACAGTCTGATGGGGACTCCTTTGTAGGTGACTGTCCCCTTAGCTCTTGCTGCTTCTAGGATTCTCTCCATTTTAATTTTGGCTAATGTAATGATGATGTGCTTTGGTGTGTTCTTTCTTGGGTCCAACTTCTTTGGAACTCTCTGAGCTTCCTGGATTTCCTGGAAGTCTATTTCCTTTGCCAGATTGGGGAAATTCTCCTTTATTATTTGTTCAAATAAGTTTTCCACTGGTGGCCATTCCTTTCCTCCTTCTGGTACCCATATAATTCGGATGTCGGAGCGTTTTAAGATGTCCTGGAGGTTCCTAAGCCTCTCCTCATTTTTTTGAATTCTTGCTTCTTGACTCTTTTTTGTTTGGCCATTATTTGCTTTCTTCTGGTCCACTCCCTTGATTTGAGTCCCAGTTTCCTTTTCATCACTATTGGTGTCCTGTGCAATTCCATTCATTTCAATTAGTTTTGCCTTCATATGTTTGTCTAATGTGTGGCTATAATCAACCAGTTCTGTGAGGATCCTGATGACCAGTGTTTTAAACTGTGCGTCTGAGAGTTTTGCTATTTTTTCATTGCTTAGATTTATAGGCTCCGGGGCTTTGAGATCTTCTTGAGCCATTTTTGTTCTGTTCTGGCCCTTTAGGTGTGAGAAGCGGTGCCTTGGACTCTCAGGTCGCTGGGTTGTGATGCTGTATGTGGAGGCGGAGTCAGAGCGGGGCAATGGCGGCCCACTCTGCTGTTTCTAGCAGCTGGGTGAAGAGCAGAGCTTAAGGCTGTTCACTGGGGCAGGGTCACTTAGGTCACTGGATTATGACACTGTATGTGGAGGCGGGGTTAGAGCAGGGAAATGGCGGCGCCCTCCGCCACTGCTTATGGCTGTGGCTGCTGGGTCTCGTCCAATCGCCCACTCTCTCACTTGTCTATCCACAGAGGAATGCATGACCACAGTCAACCCACAGCCCTGCTCCCTCGCTGTTTCCCCGTGATTGCTTCCTGAGTTGCCCACCAGGTACAACCTTGCACCTGGATTCCAGGCGCCTGAGTCTGTCTGACCGAGTTTTCCTGTGCAATCCTGCTCTGCCAGCTGCTGGTTTTGCCTGTCTTACAGGTCAGGTTGAAGAATTTGTTGGTATCAGACTTCCGAAAAGTTCAATTTTCTGTGTTCTGGCTGTGTTTTCTTTTTTTTTTTTAATATTTTATTTATTTATCTTTAGAGGAGAAGGGAAGGAGAGAGGGAGAGAAACATCAATGTATGGTTGCCTTTCGTGCGTCCCCTGCTGGGAACTGGCCTGCAGGGAACTGGTTTGCAACCCAGGCATGTGCCCTGACTGGGAATCGAACCGCGATTGTCTGGTTCGCAGGCCCGCGCTCAATCCACTGAGCTGCACCAGCCAGGGCCATGGCTATGTTTTCTGTTGCTATTATTTAGTTGTCTCTAAACTTGGTTGTGTGAGGAAGCACCCTGTCTCCACCTATGCCTCTATCTTGGCGGAAGTGTTTTTTTTGTTTTTTTTTTTTTACTTTGTCTTCTAACTCGCTGATCCAATCTTCTGTTTCATACATCCTGGTTTTTATTTCTTTCAGTGTGTTCTTCAGTTCAGCAATTGTATTCATTTCCTCTTGGCCCTTGCTGATAGTTTCTATTTTCTTTTTCATGATGATGTAGTTTGCGGTGAGTTCATTGTAATTCTACTGTAGTTTCTGGTAGCTCATTTTGAGCTCTTTGAATTGAATATCTGATAGGTGACTTTGCCTCTGTTTCATCTAGCATTGTTTGTGAAGCTTCATTCTTTCCTTTCATTTGGGGATTGTTTCTTTGTCTTCCCATTGCTTGTGAGACTCTTATTGTCAGCTTCAGCTTCTTAAATTGATTTGTTCTGGCTTCCCAGATTTATGATGTGAACTTCTGTGGTATAATACCTGTGAGATTCAGTGGTGTAGTCTCCTTGATCTCCCCAGCTGACTGGCTCTGAGTTTGTGTTTGTGTGTTGGTTTTTTTTTTGTGTGTGTGTGTGTTTGTGTGTGTCTTTCCTTTGTGTGTCTTTCCAACCAGCTGGTGAACTTGCTGGTTCAGTTGTTTGCACTGTGTAGTTTCCCAGTGTTATGGAAGAACTAAAGAGCCACTCTCAATTCTCCCAAGCTAGCGACCACAAACTCCACAGGTGGTCAAGGCCCCCTTGTTTACTTCCTCATGCCCATTCCTCTCTCTGACACTTAAAGCAAACAGTTCTCTCTCTCTTTTTTATTTTTCCAAATGCTCCCAGCCAGGTAATGAGGGAGCTGATGACCTGGCTCTCTTTCAAGGACCTTATTGCCAGCCCTCAGCTCCCAAAGAATTTGTGGCAGACCCGGCCCAGGCCCCTGGCACCTGGCCTGGAAGAGGTGGCAGCCTTGGCCTGCAGCCTCTGCGCTGGTCCCTTGGACCTTATTGACCTGCAGCCGTCTCCTCACTATCTGGTCTTTCAGTGTCTGCTACAAGTCCTGGACTCCTATATTCCAATATGCTGGGGCACTTTTGCCTATTTGCTGTGTTCCTCCACAGATTGGCCAGGTTTTTCTCCCATGCATGGGGGAAAGCGGGATCCTCTTTGTCCTACTCCACCACCATCTTCCTTCCCCCCTCATATACTTTTTTGAAATTTTTCTTCTGTATCCGGGAAATATGTCATTGGCACTTTCATAGAGATTGCATTGAATCTATAAATTGTTTTTGGTTGTATGGACGTTTTGATGATGTTAATTCTTCCAATCCATGAGCATGGTACATGATTGGGAAAGACTTTATCTGCCCATTGATATTAAATGAGAGTTTAGCTGAGTAGAGCAATCATATTCCCTGCTTTTCATGACTTTGAATATCACTTTTCAATCTCTTCTGATCAGTCAAGTTTCTTTTAAGATGTAAGGTTACTTTTTAATAGAAATTTTCCTAAAGGTAATTTATTGTTCTTTCTCTTGCTGTTTTTAAAATTCTCTCTGTATCATTAACTTTTGACATTTTAATTATGATGTGTCTTGGCATGGGCCCCTTTCCATCCATCTTGTTTAGGACTCTCTTTGCTTCCTGGACGTTCACATCTATTTTCTTCACCACACTGGGGAGTTTTCTTTCATTTGTTTTCAAATATATTTTCAGTTTCTTGCTCTTTCTCTTCTTCTGTGACATCCATATGATACGAATGTTGGAATTCTTGAGGTTGTCCCAGAGGCCGCTTACATTATTCTCATTTTTTTGGATTCTTTTTAACTTGCGTCATTTTGGTTGGCTGATTTTTGTTTGTTTGTTTGTTTGTTTGTTTGTTTTCTTGTATTGCAAATGATTTATTTGATCATGGTCATGCAATGTACTACTGTTTTTCTGTAAATTATTTTTCATTTACATTAGTGTATCTTTTATTTCTGACAAGATCTTTTATTTAAGCTGTTGAGATACTCACTACATTCTTTTAACATCTGTACATTTATTGTTTTGATCTATATCCTTACAGATTGCTTATCTCCATCTTTCTAATACTTTTAATGAAAATTTATTTTTCTCTTTCATTTCTTCTCCTAATTTCAGCAGCCTGTCTGTGTTTGTTTCTATGTAGTATGTAGAGCTGATTTGACTCTCTATATTGTTAGTGTGGCCTCATGTAGTAGGTGTTCTATAGGGGCCAGTTGCACATTCTTCACTATCATCCAGATGCACACATTGAGTGAACTGAGTACACTCTGATCTTGTAGTTGAACTTTGATTGTTGCTTGCATGTCAACGGGAAGTATTTACATGTGCCAGTAAGCTGTGAGGTCTTGCAGTGACCAGTGACCAACTACTTTTGCCCTCTATGAGGAATCATTTGTGCAGGGGAAAGACATTCATGCTCTTAGATAGTCTGAAACTTTCCACTGGGTGCAGTCTCTAGGATTTCCTGGGTAGTACAGGTGAGTGTCAGGCCCACCTGTTTTCTACCTGGGGACAGACTGAATTAACTATAAAACAGTATGAAGATGGCAGTATGAAGATTGCGCCGGGCTAGGAGTGTCCCAGAAGAAGCCAAATTGTGAACCTACACTAGCATGTGCTAGTTCTAAACCTCTCTGCATTTAGCAAGTGACCAGGGTGTTAGGAAGTTTTGAAGCATGAGCCAACACCAGCCGTTATATGAAAAAAAAAAAAAGAAAAACACTGTTAACACCTTGAGTGAACCTATACATTGGATTGTATGTCACTTTAGGGGAACTCCATGGCAGGGCCAACAGCTTTATTGTGGTTGATGGAGTCTCTGATATGGCACACTCATACTGGCTCAATGAGTCTGTGTAGGGAAGGATTGGAAGAGGAACAATAGCCTCTGTTTGACTTCATGTCTGGAAGAAAGCTGCCCCCCCTGTATTTGCCTTGATACCAGACACTTCCTTTCTTCTTAGAATGCCACTAGTGCCTTTCAAGCTACTACCCTGGTGATGTCATTCAGAGGGACTTAGTATGAGTACCTCTGTGTGTGGTATCTTTAAGAAAAATGTTCTGGGACTCTAGGAGTTTTTTTTTCCACTGACTCCATCCCCACTCAACTTTGCAGCCAGAAGTTATGGAGACTTAATCTTCACCACACTGGAACCCTGGGCTGCACTATCTGGTGTCCAGGTTTGAATCATTTCCCTAAAATATTCCTTACAAATTTTTTTTTCACCACAGTGCATATGGGACTGGCCTATGCTGTGCCTTCACCCTTTTTTTTCTGTCTGGATGAATGTGGTTTCTTTAAACCATACTTGTCAAACTTCCATTCTACCCAATTCTTGACAGTATTAAGTGATGGCTGTTGTGTAGCTTAGTTGTAATTTTCAAAGGGTTGTGTGAAGTGGCTACCCATGTTTACCTATTCCTCCATCTCTGGAAACTATTGTCGAAGTTGGCTTCTGCAGTTATCTCCAAAGAATTCAAATCTTCCAGTGTCTCTTGACTGTGTTCCCTGCTCTGAATGAGATTGTAACTTCCTGACCTCCTCACAGTTCATCTCTCTATTTCTTCCTTACCAGGTTCACACCACTTTTATGCTTAAAGATAGTTGTGGATATGGTGGAAGGTCTGAGCCAGAATCATTCTTAGACCTTGCACTGAGCCTAATTCTTAGAAAGAGATGTGCCCAAGTCTGGAATGTGTCTTTGGGGCTATTCTTTTTCTTCCTTGTATGTTTTTATTATCTTGTAAAAATTCTAGATTTACATTATCTGAGTTTATATTAATTGCATGTTAGAGGTTCAACAACAAGAACAAAAAGTTCAGAGTATGTAGATCTTTTTAGAAAGAATCTAAAGTCACATGATGAATTATACTGCATTGTGAAAGGCAGGGGCTCCATCTAAAGAGATGGTTTAGAACATTGTCCAACTGCAGACAGACACCTCCTAGTATTAGACATAAAATCAGTATGATCCCAGACACAAATATTTTTCTGGAAATATAAAAGAGTTGCAGTGCAGGGTGTGCTCAGAATACCAGGTGACATGAGACACAAGGGCGCATACTTTGAAAAACTTATTAGCATATAGAAGGAACTCCAAGTAGCCAGGGCCAATTTTCTTGTTTCCCTGTTCTTGCATTAGGAATGAACTCTGCTCCTGTGGAGACACCAGTCCCCCCTGGTTCTGCTCTCAGGACTCCTGGCTGTGAGCTCTGAGAATGGGGACCTGTGGGCTCTAGACAGTGTGATCTCCCCATATATTGGGTCAGTGTTGACTACACTGACTAGAAAATGGTCCTCTGCTTCTGACTCTCCTGAAGACAAGCCCGGACCCTTCTCACCACAGAGTATTCAGGTTCCAGGCTCTTGGAGAGCAGGAAAAAACAAAGAGTGGATAGGTGCCATTCTGTATGTCAATTATGTTTGTTTTTGTCCTGTTGTCATATCAGGGGGCTTGCCAGGTTAGGGTCAGTGCAGGGGTCTCACCCACATGCTAAGAACAGCTGATAATGGAGACCTGTAGATTATTACCATGAAAATAATCACTGTGTATGTGTGATTTAATGAGTACTAGAAGTGCAGTGGCTTTAAGAAATCATACATGGCTACTAAAATTAAACTGGCAGGCAGAGGAACCTGAAGTCTTCAAAGCTCTTGAGGGCTTGAGGTTTCATGCGTTTTAGATGAGTCAGTTCATCTTGTACTCCAGGAATGGGACCCCCTGGTTGTTTAACAGAGTCTGGCTGGGGGGCCCGAGCTGAGACACTGGAGTTCAGTATGTCCAATTCCCTGTATCCTGAGTTCTCTAAGAACAAAATGTCCTTGAGGTAGATGCCTGAAGTCAGGGTGCAGCCTATAATTTTGGACTAGAGATGCTGAGAAGTCCACATCCTGTCGGTGCAGAGAAGGCCTCAACTGTAACACACATGCTGAGCATCAGGGAATGCATGGCACATACAAAATCAAGAATGATTCCCAGAGGTATGCAGAGGGAGCTGAGGAAGAATTTCCTCTGATGGACTGTGTTTTCCTCTTTTCAAGAAAACATCTAAAATAAGATTTAAACATGAGGTGACAGTGAGGCAAATATTCTACACTATCAGAGTATTCACAGCTCTATGACAAAATGGATCCACAGTCAATGGGGATATTTGCTGATCTTCTTTATATTTGAATTGCAAAGAGAAAAAGACAGGGAGCGTTTTATTAACTCATTAGGTGCAGCAATTTAGAGACACACTGATTCAGCATAAGATATTCATGTATTAAATCCCAAAACCATTGCAGGAGGTCTCTGGGTCACTCAAAATTGGGTTCACATGGAGGAGCATGTGCTGTGCGATCTTGTTCTCTGTGGGAGTATCTAGGTCAGCACAGATCTCAGACTAGTGCCAAGGGACACCGGTCCTCACAATTGATTAGGACTTTGACCATCAAACTCCCTTTGAGCATAGCCCCAAATCTTCTATGTTCTCAGAAATGGGGAGAAGTCATCAAGTGTTGAACACTCTGCCTTGTGAATATATAAATGAGAGGAGGTGAGCTAGGTTAAATGTGGGACTTTCTGTGCCCTGACAGCATCTCCCACAGCTACACCCTCCCTTACACAAGTCCTCATAATGCAGCCCCTCATCATTGACTGGAGCTGGAGAGTCTGCTTTGGGGTGGCTATGGCTACCGGTAAAGAACTTTCCAGTCTTTGGCTTGAGGAAAGTGGCAGGGACAGTCAAGGGGCATTTCCACTCCCTCCTGCCTCATCTGCATAGGTGTTCACTTCAAGGTACAGCAGGTGTAGTCTTGGGCTGTGTTGAGTAGATCCAGGGACTCAGTTAAAGTCTCCTGCACGTTTTCCAGATAAACATTTACCAGTTGCTTGGTAAACAGTGTATGACAGACTCCATGACAAGGGCTTGAGTGGGTGGTGTACAGTTATCCTAAAAGTGGTAAAACAAATTGCACACATAAATTTAAGGTGAGAGTCACCATGGCCACAGACAAGTCTAGAGGAACAGACCACATGGAGCTGAGTAGCTTGAGAACCAAGGACATGGTTATGTATTACCATGCAAGAGACAGTCAGGGGAAGTCTGTGTGAGCCCACACAAATGTCCCAGCAGGAAGGGCTGCGACTACCAGGGGGGTGCTCATGGTCCCTCAGCAAGTGCATTTGGTTGTTTGGTTTCATTTTCTTCCTGGTTTCTTCTTCCTGTAACAGCTCCTCTCAAGAAATATTCCTGGATTCCTGATTCTGAGGACACTTTCAATTCTCTGAGTAGAAATGTCTATTATAAAAAAAGACAGTATTCTCTTCAATATGGAGTGTCTCTTTCACACACTCTTTTCCCCAATTCCAATGAATCTTCATACCTTCTAACCCACATCAGATATATAAAACCAGAGTTCTGCTGGACCAAAGAGTAAAGCCCATTTCCATACCCTAGTGTCCGAGCCAGCCAGAATCAGGACACATGCATGCTAGACAGTGGGCACCAGAGGAATATGAAACCAACACCAGAGGACAAAGACACCTGTTGCTAACAGTCAATGACTTGGCATCGTGCTCACAGCACCAAGCATATTGACACCACACAGAGGCAGAGGCAACTATAACAGGTTGGTGCTGATGCCCAGGGTGACAAGAAATGCACACCATGGAGACATGAAACATTCATCATAAATGTAGTTGAAGTCTATGGGAAGAACAGGAAAGAACATTAAAAAAGTCAGACATGATTTGCTGGAGCCAGGAAAAGATTCTGCCTCAGGGCTTGTATTTTGTTAAGGTGGTAGAAGGGGGATTTTGCTTAAAGAGGTTTGTGTGGTTTCAATCATTCAATGACATTAAAGACAAGACCCAGTATTTCTTATCCAATTTCTGATAAGAAATGTGGGGTAGATGGAGAAGAGAATGAGAAATTCTTCATCTGTTAGCCGTCAAACATAAAAGTCTGCTTAGTATTTCCACTTAATAGCCATAAAAATGAGCAAAGTATGAGATAAAGACTCATTCTGTGTGGATGACCACCATGTCTATAGAAAATGAGAACATTGATGAGTAAGAAAGTCATGATGATGATGATGATGATGATGTAGATAGTGATGATGACAATAATAGTGATAATGATGATGATGGAGACTGTGATAGAGATGACCATAGTGATGTACTGAGACAGGACTCTTGGTCCAATGGAACTGTGTTCCCTCATGCAGACACACTGTTACCATGACTCCTGTGGTCAGAGGTTCCACCTCTATTTCATTAGTGTTGAGAAATTTCATAAATGAGACCCTAGTGAATAATGCAGCTTGGGTGAGTTTGCTGTGATCAGATGAGTAATGACCTCAAAGTTATCTTATTTCCAATATGCCAGATATGTGACATTGTTACTAAATATATCAGAGACACTATGAAAATATAAATAACAAGGATCCCCCTTTCCACTGTTTTCAGTGTTATATTCCTTATTTCCCTTAATCCCTACCTGCAGATTCTGTCACATTTCTCTTTCTAACAAACACCTGTCCATAAATTTTGATGTATTTTTCTAATGATATAGTCTTTCTCTGCCATGCCCTTACTTCATCTTGAGTCTTCACTTAAAAAGTCTTTTCATTCATAGTTATCTATCCATGAAATCAAGCATATCTCTCTCATGTGACAAAAAAGTAGTCTGGCAACCTCCCCTTACTCAGTTTCAAAGTTACTCCCAAGTCTTTGGGTAATTGTCCCAGCAGACATCCACTCATGATACCCGAAGTTTTTCTTGTCCCTATGGCTGCCATAACCAATGAACATGGACGTTGGAGTCTGGCCAATTTCTAGGAGTGCTTTGGAAAAAAATACCAAATAAAAGACCAATTAAAATTAATATATTAGACATTGATAAAATTAAATACATTTAGCACAACAAATATGTTAAGTCAATAGAAAGACAAACATGAACATGAATAAAATACTTACAACTCATAAGACTAATGGGAGAAAATGTTTATTATACATTAATAATATTATAAGTTGTTTGGGAGAGCTCACCACCTGCTGACCACAGTGTCCTTCCCCAGAAACAGAGCCAAGGGATACTGGGAGTGAGGGTTTTCTGTCAGAGTTGGTTTACTTTCCTGTGAGAAAATGTATGTAAGGGCTTTTCCTCATTTCTCTCCCTCTAAACCTTAACATCACTGACAACAGTAGAGTGAGAAAACAGTTCAGGTGAGAGGGGGTTTCAAGGTGGTGATGGAGTAGGATGGAGCAGATACCAGTTACTAGTACAAAAGGGAGAGAAACCTGTCAGATTGGAGGAGGAGAAGCCAGCAAGCCAGCAGTTGCCAAGCATATATGAAAACACGGGACAAGAAACTTCAAAGGTCATGGAGGAACCAGACGGTAGGGAGACAGCAGCCGTACAGTACCCTCCAGGACAGAGCAAAGAGGAACAGCAAGGATCTCCGACGGTGCATGGTTACTGGACCAGTGCCCAGCAGCGAGTGCCCAGTGGCTCCTGGGCCAATGTTCAGCACCCGGACAGCTCCTTCCCTGGGATATTTTCGGCTGGGGCTGGCCAAGTGGCCCAAACAGAGGGGAGTTGAAGGGATGTCAGCCTTCGTACAGTTCTGGGGACTAAGCACCCCATAAGCAGTGTATCTGGGCGAGTGCCTGACAGCACCTGGGACAGCGTTCAGCACCCAGAAAGGTTCCCCAAGCTGCTCCATCCCTAGGATTTTTCGGCAGAGGTTGGCCAGGGGACCTAGACAAACACAGGAGCAGAAGGAATTTCAGACCGCGCACAGTTCAGGGGATCAGCACACACCACGCAGCATGCCATGACGTGCGGACAGAGTTTCTAGGTAGGTGCCCAGTCCTCATATCGGCTCCCGGCTTCCAGTCCATCCCCCTTGGACTATCTGGAAGCCCTGGGCACTGAGGGGTCCTGAAGAAAGAGCTGAGACCCTCAACCCCCTCCCTTTCTGGTCAAGCAAAGTGGGGTGCCAGGAGAGACTTGTTTGATAGAGTTTGCAGAGAGGGTGCTAAGGACAAAGGGCCATAACCGAGGACTCTGTGGTTGCCAGCCCAGGAGAACTGAGAGGTACAGCCTGGGGCTTTGAATCCAATAGACACAACAGCCTGGTATGCTCCACACCCAGCTGGGCAGCGAACCCGAGATTGGGCAGAGGGCCTAGAGCTTCCCCACAGAACAGGGGCAGGTCTGTGTTCAATCCTGAGAAAACCAGGCCAGTGCAGGTACCCACAAGCACTGCAAACCAGCCCATGGTGGTAACCCCTGGGAGGAGAGCGCTGTCAGGAAGTCCTAGTTCCCCACTATAAGGAGCTGGGGAGAGGCTTCAAGTGTCTGGCTCCTGAGTTAGGGCTGGCAGAAAAATCACAACAATCTACCATCAGCCAACTGCAAACAGAAAAACCAGTTAGGCTAGTTTGAAACCAACAAGTGACCTTTCCTTTTTTTGTTGTTTTTCGGGTTTTTTCACTTTATTTTATTTTATTTTTATTCTTTTTTTAATTTTCATTCTTTTTATTTAATTTTACTTAGTTATTTTTCAAGTACAGTTTTTTGTCTATTTTTCCCATCCCAGCCTCCCCCGCCCCTTGCTCCCCACCTCCCTCCCATTTCCACCCCCCTTAGTTCTGGTCCCTGTGTCCTTCCTATTTGTTCCTCCAAATCCCTCCCACTTTTTCCCCTTAACTTCCCTTCCTTCTCCCCTCTGGTCACTCTTCCCTTGTTCTCTATTTCAGTGTCTTTGTTTTTTGTTTGTTTTTTTTTTGCTTGCTTGTTTGTTTTGTTGTTTAGCTTCCTGTTAAAGGTGAGATCATATGGTATTTGTCTTTCAGCACCTGGCCTATTTCACTCAGCATAATGCTTTCCAGTTCCATCCATGTTGTTGCAAATGGTAGTAGCTCTTTCTTTCTCTCTGCAGCATAGAATTCCATTTTGTATATGTACCACTATTTTTGGATCCACTCATTTACTGATGGGCACCTAGGTTGTTTCCAACTCTTGGCTATTGTAAATTGTGCTGCTATGAACATTGTGGTGCATAGGTTCTTTGATATTGATGTTTTAGGATTGTTAGGATATAATCCCAGCAGTGCAATTGCTGGGTCAAAAGGCAGGTTGATTTTTATTTTTCTGAAAAATTTCCATACTGTTTTCCATAATGGTTGTACCAGTCTGCACTCACACCAACAGTGAACTTAGGACCCCTTTTCCCCACACCCTCTCCAACATTTGTTGTTTGTTACTTTGTTTATGATAGCCATCCTGACTGGTGTAAAGTAGTATCTCATTGTGGTTTTAATTTGCATCTCTCTGATACCTAACGATATTGAGCATCTCTTCATGTGTCCATGGATCTTCTGTATGTCCTCCTTGGAGAAGTGCTTGTTCAAGTTTTTTTCCCATTTTTTAATTGGGTTGGGTGTCTTCTTAGTGGAGTTGTGTAAGTTCTTTGTATATTTTAGAGATTAAACCTTTGTCTGAGGTATCATTGGCAAATATGTTTTCCCATACAGTTGGTTGTCTTGCTAATTTAATACTGTTTTCTTTAGCCATGCAGAAGCTTTTTATTTTGATGAGATCCCATTTGTTTATTCTTTCCTTTACATTGCTTACTCTAGGGGACATATCAGTAAAGAAGATGCTGCGTGAAATATCTGAGATTTTCTTGCCAATGTTCTCCTCTAGGACTTTAATGGTGTTATGACTTACATTTAAGTCTTTTATCCACCTTGAATTTATTTTGGTGTATGGTGTAAGTCTGTGCTTGTTTCATTTTTTTGCATGTAGCTGTCCAGTTCTCCCAACACCATTTGTTGAAGAGGCTATCTTTACTCCATTTTATGTTACTGCCCACTTTGTCGAATATTAATTGACTTTAGAGAGTTGGGTTGATTTCTGGGCTCTCTGTTCTGTTCCATTGGTCTATGTGCCTGTTTTTATGCCAGTACCAGGCTGTTTTGATTACAGTGGCCTTGTAATAGAGTTTGATATCAGGTATTGTGATCCCCCCAACTTTGTTCTTCTTTCTCAAAAGAGCAGCTGTGGAGGACTTCCGCCAAGATGGAGGCATAGGTGGATGAGCCGTGCCTTCTCACACAACCAAGATTAGAGAAAACTAAATATTAGCAACAGAAAACACAGCCAGAACACGGAAAATTGAACTTTTCGGAAGTCCGTTAACAACAAATTCTTCAGCCTGACCAGTAAGAGGCGAAACCAGCGGCTGGCGGAGCAGGGTTGCACAGGAGGACTTGGCCAGACACACTCAGGCCTGCGGAATCCAGGCGCAGGGTCAGACCTAGTGAGCGACCCAGCGAGCAACAAGGTGAGCGACCGCGGGGAAGACAGCCGGGCCCGGGTCTGCGTGTTGACTGAGGTCGTGCATTTGTGTGGGGGTGGACAGGCGAGGGAGTGGGCGGTTGGACTTGGCCAGCAGGTCCCCACAGCAGGCGGCAGTGGAGGGCACCGCCATTTCCCTGCTCTGACCCCACCTCCACATGCAGTGTCATAACCCAGCGACTCTGATTGGCCTGGCCCAGGTGAACCACCTAAGGCACTGCTCCTCCACACCCAGCTGTGAGAAGCAGCAGAGGGGGTCGCCATTTCCCCGCTCTGGCCACGCCCCCACATACAGTGTCACAACCCAGCAACCTGGGAATCCAAGGCGCCGCTTCTCACACTTAAAGGGCCAGAACAGACCAAGAATGGCGCAGGAGGATCTCAGAGCCCCAGAGCCAATAAATCTAAGCGATGAAGAAATAGCAAAACTCACAGACGCATAGTTTAAAACATTGGTGATCAGGATCCTCACAGAACTGGTTGATTATACGGACAAATTAGACAAATATATGAAGGCGAAACTAATTGAAATGAATGGAATTGCACAGGACACCAATAGTAATGAAAAGGAAACTGGGACTCAAATCAATGGAGTGGACCAGAAGAAAGCAAATAATGGCCAAACAAAAAAGAGTCAAGAAGCAAGAATTCAAAGAAATGAGGAGAGTCTTAGGAACCTCCAGGACATCTTTAAACGCTCCAACATCCGAATTATAGGGGTACCAGAAGGGGGAAAGGCACAGCCACCAGTGGAAAACTTATTTGAACAAATAATAAAGGAGAATTTCCCCAATCTGGCAAAGGGAAATAGACTTCCAGGAAATCCAGGAAGCTCAGAGAATACCAAAGAAGTTGGACCCAAGAAGGAACACACGAAGGCACATCATCATTACATTAGCCAAAATTAAAATGAAGGAGAGAATCCTAGAAGCAGCAAGAGCTAAGAGGACAGTCACCTACAAAGGAGTCCCCATCAGACTGTCAGCAGATTTCTCAAAAGAGACCTAACAGGCAAGAAGGGGCTGGAAAGAGGTATTCCAAGTCATGAAATCCAAAGACCTACAACCAAGATTACTCTATCCAGCAAAGCTTTCATTTAAAATGGAAAGACAGATAAGGTGCTTCTCAGATAAGATCAAATTCAAGGAGTTCATCATCACCAAGCCTTTATTATATGAAATGTTAAAGGGACTTATCTGAGAAAAAGAAGTTAAAGAAACATGAACAGTGAAAGGACAACAAACTCACAGTTATTAAAAACCACATCTAAAACGAAAGCAAACTAAAAGGACAGCTAGATCAGGAGTGGAAACATAGAAATGAAGATCTCAAGGAGGGTTAGCAACAGGGATGTGGGAGGAGGAGAAGGGGGGAGAAGGTACAGAAAATAAGTAGCCTAGACAGTAGATAGAAAATAGATGGGGGGGCAAGAATAGCATGGGAAATATAGAATCTAAAGGACTTGAGACACATGGTCATAAAATAAGGGGGGGGTGATGGTGGGGATGGGGGGTAGGGTGGAGGGGAATAAAGGGGGAATAGAACAACTGTCAAAGCATAATCAATAAAAAAATTAAAAAAAACAAAAACAAACAAACAAACAAAAAAGAGCAGCTGCTATTCAGGCTCCATATAAATTTTCGAAGTGTTTGTTTTATGTCTGTGAAATATGCCATTGGTACTTTAGGTATTGCATTGAATCTGTATATTGCTTTGGGTAGTATGGACATTTTGACGATGTTAATTCTTCCTATCAATGAACAAGGTATATGTTTCCATTTGTTTGTGTCTTCCTTGATTTCGTTCTTCAGGGCTGTGTAGTTTTCTGCATACAGGATTTTTACCTCCTTAGTTAGGTTTCTTCCCAGATATTTTATTTTTCTTCTTGCTATATCAAATGGGATTTTTCTCTTTATTTCTGCGTCTGCTGATTCGCTTTGGGTATGCAAAAATACCTTTGATTTCTGGATACTGACTTTGTAACCAGCTGTTTTGCCAAACTCATTAATTAGTTTGAGCAGTTTTTGGGTAGAGTCTATAGGGTTTTCCATGTACACTATCATGTCATCTGCAAACAGTGACAGTTTTGCTTCCTCCTTTCCTATTTGGATACCTTTTATTTCCTTTTCTTGCGTGATCGCTGTGGCTAATACTTCCAATACTATATTGAATAGAAGTGGTGAAAGTGGACAACCTTGTCTTGTTCCTGATCTTAGTGGAAAAGCTTTTAGTTTTTTCCCATTGAGTATAATATTGGCTGTAGGGCTCTCATATATGGCCTTTATTAATTTGAGAAATGCTCCCTGTATTCCCCCTTTGCTGAGTGTTTTTATCATAAATGGGTGTTGTACCTTATCGAAAGCTTTTTCCGCATCTATTGATATGATCATGTGATTTTTGTCTTTGCTTTTGTTTATGTGATGTATTACATTTACTGATTTGTGAATATTGAACCATCCTTGCATCCCTGGGATGAAACCTACTTGATCATGGTGTATGATCTTTTTGCTATATTGTTGGATGCGATTTGCCAATATTTTGTTGAGTATTTTAGAATCTATGTTCATCAGCGATATTGGCCTGAAGATTTCTTTCTTTGTTGTGTCTCTATCTGGTTTTGGAATTAAGATGATGCTGGCTTCATAAAAAGAAGTTGGGAGTTTTCCATCCTTCTGGATTTTTTGAAATAGTCTGTGGAGAATAGGTGTTAGCTCTTCTTTAAATGCTTTGTAGAATTCTCCTGTGAAACCATCTGGTCCGGGGCTTTTGTGTGATGGGAGTTTTTTGATTACTGCTTCAATTTCTTTTGCTGGTATTGGTGTATTTAGATTTTCTGCTTCTTTTTCACTGAGTTTTGGAAGATTGTATTTTTCTAGAAATGTGTCCATTTCCCCTAGGTTTTCAAATTTCTTGGAATACAGTTCTTCATAGTAATTTCTTACAATCCCTTCTATTTCTGTGGTATCAGTTGTAATCTCTCATTTTTCATTTCTGATTGTGTTTATTTGTGTCCTCTCTCTTCTTTTCTTGATGAGCCCACTGAAAGGCTTGTCTATTTTGTTTATCTTCTCAAAGAACCAACTCCTGGATTCATTGATCCTTAAAATTGTGTTTTTAGTTTCTATGTCATTTAATTCTGCTCTAATCTTGGTTATTTCCATCCTTCTGCTTGTTCTGGGCTGTCTTTGTTGTTGTTCCTCGAGTTCTTGCAGGCGTAGGGTTAGGTTGTTTGAAATGTTTCTATTTTCTTTAGGTAGGCCTGTATTGCTCTAAACTTCCCTCTCAGGACTGCCTTCGCTGTGTCCCATAAGTTTTGGGTTGTTGTGAGATCATTTTCATTTGTTTCCAGAAATGTTTTGATTTCTTCCCTAATTTCATTCTTGACCCATTCGTTGTTTAATAGCATACCATTCAGTCTCCATGTTTTTGGGTGCTTTGTTTTTTTTTTTTTTCTTTGGGGTTGGTTTCTAATTTCAGTCCCTTGTGGTCAGAGAAGATGCTTGGTATGATTTCAATTTTCTTGAATTTTTTTTAGATTTTATTTATTTATCTTTAGAGGGGAAGGGAAGGAGAGAGGGAGAGAAATATCAATGTATGGTTGCCTCTCGTGTATCCCCTGCCGGATACCAGCCTGCAGGGAACTGGCCTGCAACCCAGGCATGTGCCCTGACTGGGAATCGAACCGCGATTGTCTGGTTCGCAGGCCCGCGCTCAATCCACTGAGCTACACCAGCCAGGGCAATTTTCTTGAGTTTTTTGAGGCTCGTTTTGTGTCCTATCATGTGGTCTATCTTTGAAAATGTTCCATGTGCATTTGAAAAGAATGTGTATTTAGCTTCTTTGGGATGAAGGGCTCTATATATATCAGTTAAGTCCATTTCATCTAGGGTGTTGTTTAATGCCACAATATCTTTGTTGATAATTTGTTTGGAAGATCTGTCCATTTTTGATAGTGGGGTGTTCAAATCCCCTACTATGATTGTGTTGCTGTCAATATCTTTCTTGAAGTCCTCTAAGATTTTCTTGATATATTTGGGTACCCCTATGTTTGGTGCATATATGTTTACAATGGTAATGTCTTCTTGGTGGATTCTTCCCTTGTGTATAATGAAATGACCTTCTGGATCTCTCTTTATACCTTTTTTTTTTTTGAAGTCTATTTTGTCTGATATGAGAATTGCTACCTCAGCTTTTTTTTTTTTTCCGTTTGCTTGGAGAACTTGTTTCCCAGCCTTTCATTTTTAGTCTGTGATGGTCTTGTCCTGAGGTGAGTCTCTTGTAGGCAGCATATGTGTGGGTCATGCTTTCTTATCCATTGAGCTATTCTGTGTCTTTTGATTGGAGCATTTAATCGATTTACGTTTAAGGTTATTATTGATAGGTACTTATTCATTGCCATTTTTGTATCTGTGTTCCTCTCTGTCTCCCTCTTATCCTTCCTTCCCTTAAAGCAGTCCTTTTAGTATTTCTTGTAGAGCTGGTTTGGTGGAGGTGTATTCTTTTAGGCTTCTTTTGTCTTGGAACCTCTTTATTTGGCCATCTATCTTGATTGAGAGCCTTGCTGGGTAAAGTAGCCTTGGTTGTAAGCCTCTGGTTCTCATTACTTGAAATATTTCTTGCCATTCTCTTCTTGCTTGAAGTGTTTCCATTGAGAAGTCGGTAGCTAACCTTATTGGGGCTCCCTTGTATGTTATTTCTTTTTTCTCCCTTGCTGCCTTTAAGATTCTCTGTTTGTCTTGGAATTTTGCCATTTTGATGATGATCTGTGTTGAAGTGGGCCTCCTTGGGTTCCTCTTGGTTGGGACTCTCTGTGATTCCTGGATTTGTGTGACTTTTTCTCTTATCAAATTAGGAAAATTTTCTCTCATTACTCGTTCAAATACGTTTTCTATCCCTTGTTCTTCTTCTTCTCCTTCTGGTATTCCTATTATTCGTATATTGTTACGTTTCATATTGTCTTGCATTTCTCTTAATCCCTCTTCATTCTTTCTGAGCCTCTTTTCATTTTCTGCCTCTTTCTGTGAGATGCTTTCTACCTTGTCCTCCAACTCACTAATCCTATCCTCCGCTTCATCTATCCTACTTTGGAAACTCTCTACTGTGTACTTCAATTCGGAAATTGTGTTGTTCATTTCCTCTTTTCTCTTGCTGATAGTTTCCATTTCCTTTTGATGTTGCTGTATTTTGCAGAAAGACCATTATAGTTCCCCTGTAGTTTCTGGTAGTTCACTGTGAGCTATTTGAACTTTGTAATAACCAGTGCTTGGAATTCACTGTCTGATAGTTGATCAGCGTCTATTTCATCTAACATTCTTTCTGAAGTTTTCCGCTTTTTCTTTCATTTGGGGATTGTTTCTTTGTTTTCCCATTGTTTGAGAATCTTCTTGTTAGTCCCTGCTTCCAAAATTGATCTGTTCTGAAATCCTGGTTTTATGGTGTAAACTTCTGTGGTATGATCCTTGTGAAGTTCAGTGGTGCAGACTCATTGAAGTTTCTTGATGTTCTTCGTCTCCACCTACACTCACGCTGGTCCTCGCGCTGGTCCCTGCATTGGTCGCCTACCACTGCTGAATGTCCTGGTTCTAGTAGCCACCTCCTCAAGCACCCAGGTCCATTACCATGGCAGTGGCATAGAGGCTGGGAATGTCCCGGCTCCCCTATCTGGCTCTCTCTGCCTCCCAGGGCCGTCACAGGGGCTTGGAGTGTCTCGGTTTCCGTACCTGACTCCCCGGCGTCTAGTCCTGTCTCTATGGCAGTGGCACAGAGGCTTAGAAAGTCCCAACTCCCATACCTGATTCCCCAGTGTCCAGTCACGTTGCTATGTCAGCAGCACAGGGGCTGAGACCGTCCCAGTTCCCGTAGAGGGATCCTCTGCCACCCAGGGCTGTCTCAGGGGTTTGGAGAGTCCCGGCTTCTGTGCCTGACTCCCTGGCGTCCAGTCCCGTGGCTATGGCAGTGGCACAGGATCTGCGAACGTCCTGGCTCCCATAGTTGGCTCCTGAGGGTCCAGGCCTGTCTCTATGGTGGCGTCACAGGGGCGTTTGGTGTCCCAGCTCCTGCAACTGACCCTTCCGTTGCCCAGGCCGGTAGCTATGGCATCGGCACAAGGGTGTCCCCGCTCTGGTTCCTGATTCCTCTGTCTCCCAGGACTGTCACAGGGGCTTGGAGTGTCCGGCTTCTGTACCTGACTCCCCGGCTCCCAGGCCTGTTGCTCTGGCGGCAGCACAGGGGCCGCGTGAGACCCAGCTCCAGTAGCTGACTCTGCCGCCGTCTGGTGTTTCAGTGTCGGTCACAATCTCTGGTCTTTTAATTTCATAAATGCTGGGTAACCGATGGCTTATTGTGCTGTTTCTCTATAGATCTTCCAGGATTTTCACCCATGAGTACAGGAGCTAGTATCAGCTCCATCTTACTCTGTCGCCATCTTCCCAGCATCCTTAATTTTCATTCTTTTTCATTCCTTTTCTTTATCTTTTTGCTTGTTTAAAGTAATCTGTTATTTCTTTTCAATTTTATTACTGTTTCATCTTTCCATACTTTTGTCCTCTTTTCTCAGATTTTCTGTTTTATTCTTTCTTCTTATCTTTCTAAACTTATTGCTCTTTCTTCCATTCCCCTACCCCTTTTTCTCTTCCTTTTATTTCTTTCCTTGTCTTTTCTTCCCTTTACCCACAAGAGTCAGGATCAACTTGCAATTATGAAAAGACCAGAGCTGGACCCATAGAAGAAGCCTCTCAATAGTAGAGTCAGAGAGACAAAATGCACTTTGCTGTACAAGAGAAGCCAAAAGTTGTTACATATTTGAGTAGCTGGAAGCAGAGAACAACAGGATAACTGAAAGAGAGACTGCACCACTGAAGTTCACACACATCCCACCACAGAAGTTTACACCAAAAACCCAGGGTTTCAAAACTGAATAATCTAAGAAGCTGAGGCTAACAAGAAGAGTCTCACAAACAATGGGAAGACAAAGAAACAATCCCCAAATGAAAGTAAAGGATTAACCCTCAGAAAGAATGTTAGATGAAATAGAGGCAAGTCAACTATCAGATACTAAATTCAAAGCACTGGTTATCAGGAAGTTCAAAGAGCTCACAATGAGCTACCGGAAACTAGAGGGGAGCTATGATGATCTCTCCGTGAACTATATCAACATGAAAAAGGAAATGGAAACTATTAGCAAGGGCCAAGAGGAAATGAAGAATACAATTTTTGAATTGAAAAACACAGTAGAAGGCATTAAAATAGGATAGATAAGACAGAAGATCGGATTAGTGGGATGGAGGAAAAAATGGAAAGCATCTCACAAAAAGAAGAGGAAAGGGGAAAGAGGCTTAAAAAGGATGAAGAGGGATTAAGAGAAATGCAAGACAATATGAAATGTAATAATATCCGAATAATAGGAATACCAGAAGGACAAGAAGAGGAACAATAGATAGAAAACATATTCGAAAGTGTAATGAGAGAAAATTTTCTTCATTTCATAAGAGAAAAACTCACACAAATCCAGGAATCACACAGAGTCCCAATCAAGAGGAACACAAGGAGGCCCACTTCAAGACATATCATCATCAAAATGGCAAAATTCCAAGACAAAGAGAGAATCTTAAAGGCAGCAAAGAAGAAAAAATAAATAACATACAAGGGACCACCAATAAGGTTAGCTACTTACTTCTCAATGAAAACACTCCAAGCAAGAAGAGAATGGCAAAAAATATAACAAGTAATGAGAACCAGAGGCCTACAACCAAGGCTACTTTACCCTGCAAGGCTCTCAATCAAGATAGAAGGCCAAATAAAGAGCTTCCAAGAGAAAGGAAGTCTAAAAGAATATGCTGCCACACACCCAGCTCAACAGGAAATACTAAAAGGAATGCTTTAAAAAAAAGGAAGGAAAAGAGACAGACAGAGAGGAACACAGGTACGAAAATGTCAATGAATAAGTACCTATCAATAATAACCTTAAATGTAAATGGAATAAGTGCTTCAATCAAAAGACACAGAATAGCTGCATGGATAAGAAAGCATGACCTACACATATGCTTCCTACAAAAGACCCACCTCAGGACAAAAAACCATCACAGACTAAAAGTGAAAGGCCAGAAACAAGTTTTCCAAGCAAATGGACAAGAAAAATAGCTGGGGTAGCAATTCTCATATCTGACAGAATAGACTTCAAAAAAAGGGCCATAAAGAGAGACCCAGTAGGGCACTTCATAATACTCAAGGGAACAATCCACCAAGAAGACATTAACATTGTAAATATATGTGCATTAAATGAAGGAGCACCAAAATATATAAACAAAATCTTAGAGGAATTCAAGGAAGATATAGACAGCACACAATTATAGTAGGGGATTTTAACACCCACTATCAAAAATGGACAGATCTTCCAAACAAAATATCAACAGAGACATTGAGGAATTAAACAACACCCTAGATGAAATGGACCTAACTGATATATACAGAGCCTTTCATCCCAAAGAAGCTAAATACACACTCTTTTAAAATGCACATGGAACATTCTCAAAGATAGACCACATAGTAGGACACAAAACGAGCCTCAAAAAATTCAAAAATATTGAAATCATAGCAAGCATATTCTCTGACCACAAGGGACTAAAACTGGAAACCAACCTCAAAGGAAAAAAACCCAAAACATCAAAAATCATGGAGACTGAATGGTATGCTATTAAGCAATGAATGGGTCAAGAATGAAATTAGGGAAGAAATCAAAAAGTTTCTGGAAACAAACGAAAATGATCTCACAACAACCCAAAACTTATGGGACATAGTGAAGGCAGTCCTGAGAGGGAAGTTTATAGCAATACAGGTCTACCTAAAGAAGATAGAAACATTGCAAACAAACAACCTTACTCTACGCCTGCAAGAACTTTAGGAACAACAACAAAAACAGCCCAAGGCAAGTAGAAGGAAGGAAATAACCAAGATCAGAGCAGAACTAAATGACATAGAGACTAAAAGCACAATTCTAAGGATCAATGAATCCAGGAGTTGGTTCTTTGAAAAGACAAACAAAATAGAAAAGCCTTTAAGTAGGCTCATCAAGAAAAGAAGGGAACAAACACAAATAATCACAATCAGAAATGAAAGAGGGGAGATTACAACTGATACCACAGAAATAGAAAAGATTGTAAGAAATTACTATGAAGAACTGTATGCCACGAAATTTGAGAACTTACGGGAAATGGACACATTTCTAGAAAAATATAATCTTCCAAAACTCAATGAAAAAGATGTAGAAAACCTGAATAGACCAATAACAGCAAAAGAAATTGAAGCAGTAATCAAAAAACTCCCATTACACGAAAGCCCCGTAACAGGTGGTTTCACAGGAGTATTCTACAAAGAATTTAAGGAAGAGCTAACCTTTATTCTTTACAGACTATTCCAAAAAATCCAAAAGGATAGAAAACTCACAAACTCCTTTTATGAAACAAGCATCAGCCTAATTCCAAAACCAGAGAGAGATACAACAAAGAAAGAAAACATCAGGCCAATATCGCTGATGAACATAGATGCTAAAATCCTCAACCAAATATTGGCAAATCGCATCCAACAATATATCCAAAAGATTATACACCATGACCAAGTCGGATTCATCCCGGGGATGCAAGGATGGTTCAACATTCGTAAATCAGTAAATGTAATTCATCACATAAACAAAAGTAAAGACAAAAACCACATGATCATATCAACAGATGCAGAAAAAGATTTTGATAAGGTACAGCACCCATTTATAATAAAAACACTCAGCAAAGTGGGAATAGAGGGAGCATTCCTCAATATAAGGAAGACCATATATGACAGACCTACAGCCAATATCACACACAATGGACAAAAATTAAAAGGTTTTCCACTAAGATCAGGAACAAGACAAGGATATACACTTTCACCACTTCTATTTAATATAATTTTGGACGATTTGGCCACAGTGATCAGGCAGAAAAAGGAAATAAAAGGCATCCAAATAGGAAATGAGGAAGCAAAACTGTCACTGTTTGCAGATGACATGTTACTGTACATGGAAATTCATATAGACTCCATCAAAAAACTTCTCAAACTAATTAATGAATTTGGCAAAACAGCAGGGTACAAAGTCAATATCCAGAAATCAAAAGCATTTTTGTATACTAACAATGAATAAACAGAAGGAGAAATCAAGAAAAAATCCCATTCGATATAGCAAAACGAAAAAAATAACACATCTGGGAATAAAACTAACTAAGGATGTATGCAGAACACTACACAGCACTGAAGAAAGAAATCATGTAAGACACAAACAAATGGAAACATATACAGTGTTCATGGATTGGAAGAATTAACATCATCAAAATGTCCATACTACCCAAAGCAATATACCGATTCAATGCAATACCTATTAAAGAACCAATGGCATATTACACAGACATAGAACAAACACGTCAAAAATTTATATGGAGTCATAAACGACCCCAAATAGCAGCTGCTCTTTTGAGAAAGAAGAACAAAGTAGGAGGGATCACAATACCTGATATCAAACGGTATTACAAGGCCACTGTAATCAAAACAGCCTTTTACTGGCATAAAAACAGGCACATAGACCAATGGAACAGAACAGAAAGCCCAGAAATCAACCCAACTCTCTACAGTCAATTAATTTTTGATAAAGGGGGCAATAACATAAAATGGAGTAAAGATAGCCTCTTCAACAAATTGTGTTGGGAGAACTGGACAGCTACGTGCAAAAAAAATGAAACTTGAGCACCAAATTACACCATACACCAAAATAAATTCAAGGTGCAGAAAATACTTAAATATAAGCTGTGACACCATTAACGTCCTAGGGGAGTACATCGGCAAGAAAATCTCAGATATTCCATGCAGCAACTTTTTTACCGATATGTCTCCTAGAGCAAGGAATATAAAGGAAAGTGAAAACAAATGGAATCTCATCAAATTAAAAAGCTTCTATGTGACTAAAAAAAGTATTAAATTAAAAAGACAGCCACCTCTATGGGAAAACATATTTGCCAATGATACCTCAGACAAAGGTTTAATCTCCAAAACATACAAAGAACTTACACGACTCCTCTCTAAGAAGACACCCAACCCAATTAAAAAATGGGAAAAGGGCTTGCAAAGACACTTCTCCAAGGAGGACATACAGAACATCCAGAGACACATGAAGAGATGCTCAATATCGCTAGCTATCAGAGAGATGCAAATTAAAACCACAATGAGATACCACTTTACACCAAACAGAATGGCTATCATAAACAAAGCAATAAACTACAAAAGTTGAAGAGGTTGTGGGGAAAAGAGGACCCTAGTTCACTGTTGTTGGGATTGCAGACTGGTACAAGCATTATGGAAAACAGTATGGAATTTTCTCAGAAAAATAAAAATCGACCTGCCTTTTGACCCAGCAATTCCACTGCTGGGATTATATCCTAAGAATCCTAAAACATCAATATCAAAGAACCTATGCACCACAATGTTCATAGCAGCACAATTTACAATAGCCAAGAGCTGGAATCAACCTGGGTGCCCATCAGTAAATGAATGGATCCAAAAATTGTGGTACATATACACAATGGAATTCTATGCTGCAGAGAGAAAGATGGAGCTACTACCTTTTGCAACAACATGGATGGAACTGGAAAGCATTATGCTGAGTGAAATAGGCCAGGTGCTGAAAGACAAATACCATATGATCTCACCTTTAACAGGAAGCTAAACAACAAAACAAACAAGCAAGCAGAAAAAAAAACAAAGACACTGAAATAGAGAACAAGGGGATAGTGACCAGAGGGGAGAAGGAAGGGAAGTTAAGGGGAAAAAGGGGGAGGAATTTGGAGGAACAAATAGGAAGGACACAGGGACGAGATCTAAGGGGGGTGGAAATGGGAGGGAGGTGGGGAGCAAGGAGTAGGGGAGGCTGGGATGGGAAAAATAGACAAAAAACTGGACTTGAAAAATAACTAAATAAAAGAATTAACTATCAAAAAAATAAAAAATAAAGATTTTATCATTCATCTTTAAAAATAAAGATTTTATCATTTATCTTAAAAAAATAAAGATTTTATCATACAAAAAAATGGGAAAAGGGCTTGCAAAGACACTTCTCCAAGGAGGACATACAGAAGATCCAGAGACACATGAAGAGATGCTCAATATCGCTAGCTATCATAGAGATGCAAATTAAAACCACAATGAGATACCACTTTACACCAAACAGAATGGCTATCATAAACAAAGCAACAAACTACAAAAGCTGGAGAGGTTGTGGGGAAAAGGGGACCCTAGTTCACTGTTGTTGGGATTGCAGACTGGTACAAGCATTATGGAAAACAGTATGGAATTTTCTCAGAAAAATAAAAATCGACCTGCCTTTTGACCCAGCAATTCCACTGCTGGGATTATATCCTAAGAATCCTAAAACATCAATATCAAAGAACCTATGCACCACAATGTTCATAGCAGCACAATTTACAATAGCCAAGAGCTGGAATCAACCTGGGTGCCTGTCAGTAAAAGAATGGATCAAAACATTATGGTACATATACACAATGGAATTCTATGCAGCATAGAGAGAGAAGGAGCTACTACCCTTTGTAACAACATTGATGGAACTGGAAAGCATTATGCTGAGTGAAATATTCCAGGTGTTGAAAGACAAATACCATATGATCTCACCTTTGACAGGAAGCTAAAGAATAAAACAAACAAGGAAACAGAATAAAAACAAAGACACTGAAATAGAGTACAAGGGGACAGTGACCAGAGGGGAGAGAGAACTGAATTTAAGTGGTAAAGGGGAGGGATTTGGAGGAACAAGTATGAAGGAGACAGAGATGAGGACTAGGGGAGGAGGAAATGAGAGGCAGGTGAGGAGCACGGGGCGGGGGGGGGTCTCGTATGGGAGAACTAGACAAAAAACTGTACTTGAAAAATAATAAAATTTTAAAAAAAGAAAACAGTTCAGTTGATCTGTTGCCATAATATTTCATCATATTGAAGGTTTTTCAATTGTACACTGGAATAATTATTCCTTTCACTTTCAATCATATGTCCATGCAATAAGATGACCATTACTGACGTAGTTGGTATGGAGTCTCTGCAATCTTCCCTGGGCTTGCTTAAGTGAACAGCTTGTACAGGTGCTATATACACCAACTCAAATCTTTCAAAATCAAGAATCAAGATTTGCCCAGCTGCCCATGCATACCAGGGATTTTCTCAGATGAAAATGACATCCTAAACTAAAAAATAAGATGTTGAAAGTAACTGTCCTTCATTTCTGAATAATTTTACCAATTCACACATAAATTCTATGAAATTATCATATGCAATTTGGTAATTATTTGGAAAATAGTAAGCTTATGGGATTCAGAAACTTTCTGAACCAGTGGTAATCTCATTTAAGTCTGTTTGAAGGACGCATGAGAATTCAAAAGGGCCACCTAATCATCTTGTCCACCCTTTCTTTTTATGCCAGTAGGTCAAGTCGTCCATTGTTCAAATATCAATGTGTCTCATAAACCAGGTGATCCCCTACCCCTTGCATACAAGTTGAGTGAGTTAAATTGAAGGGGTATCCTCAAAGACATGCCAGAATAACCAGAGTGTCTGATCTCAGTCCCTCTTTACATATACAATAAAGGCTGACCCACATGTAAATTTCCCTTCCAGCTCCAGGGTAAATCCTTCCCTGGGATGTGGAGGTTCACAATTCTCTCCCCACACTTTCTGAGTTGTCTCTAGGGAAGGCAGAGTTGTGTTCTAGAAGAAGATCAGACTGTTGTGTACCCTCTTGTGCCTGGTGATAGCTTCCCCACTGAGTGTCTCAGATTTCAAACACAGGTCGATTGGGTGTTTGTTACTACACTTGACTGAAAGGGAATGATGCTCTTGCCCTCAGGTGTTCTATCCCAAGTTTAGCTGCAGGAGTCAGGCCCATGACTTATGAAACCCTTGAAGACCATCTTCCTCATCTGCACTGTCACTGGATTCCCCAACACAACCAGTTATTACTGTAGGAGGTGGATCTACCAGCCCACATGGAAGAAACTGGAGAGTGTGTGTGTGTGTACATTTATGTACACATGCACATGTAAGTTTATGTATATTTCTAAGTGTTCTTATAGTCCTAATACCTGTGTGACCTTTCTGGAAGTTCAGGAGCTTAATGTTTCTTTACAGCATTTCCTAATTTTCAACAAAATGCTCAGCTGCTGACAAATATGCCTGATGACACATTTTTGTTTGTTTGCTGTTCTTGGTATCTTTTTACCTATTTTCCCAGGAGTCTAAGCTCCACAGGCATCTTGGTGGTGACATTTCTGTGTGCCCAGTCCTGTGCTCATTTCAGGTGGACATGCCTACACATATCGTTGGACTCTGTTCACCCTGCTTGTCCTAGTCCCAGATCCTGCAGGCCCTCCATCTGCTAACAAGATTAATCAGGTTCAGGATGGTGGACCTCACCCATCATGTTGGCATCCATATGGACCCTGGAAAGGGCTGTGATCTCAGTGCCCCAAACATGCAATCCCCCACTTTCACCCTTAGGAGGAGCCACTCTCTCCTGGAGGAAGCAATGCTAACACCACAGTGGAGACATAGGACTCTGAGGCCTGGGGTATAACTCTTCAAACTCCTTCAAGATTTCTTCATGATGCAAGGACTTCAAACTTCTCTGCATGTAATATTTGCATTGGGAGAATCCTGGTCCTAGGAGCAAGCCAAGGGATCCTGACTCTCTGGCTCTGATGTTCAGTAGTCCCAATCTATGATCTTGATGATCAGACAGGATACATGTTTAATCAAAACCTCTTCTAGAGGGAAACATGTCTTTGTTACAATTTGAAGTAAAATTTATGTTTCCCTCTTCAGTATATAACAAAATGTGCATGAGTGAACATGTCTATTAGCACAGGTAGACCAGCATTCCTCCTGTATTCTCAGTACTTGAGCAGAACATGCAGAGGTGCATGCATAGTCAAAAAGTCATATCACAATCATGTACACACGGTCAGTCACACACATTCACACAGAAATTGCACAGCCACTCAGTCACACACAGTATCACAAAACACATTCTCACACAAAGTCATGTTCAACCTCATCCATGCAGTTTCACACAGAGTCACATACATTTACACACAGAGCAACACACATTTACACAGACTGTACACACTTGTTTTTGAGAAAGACATGCACTCACACTTGAGCTATGATGAAAAACTGATCATGTCACTGCACACCATTTTCTGTAAAACATGTCAGGGTGTTTTCTGCACATTAATGTCCAGCCCCCAAAATTTTCCAGGGCAGATGGTTTCCTTGTACAATTGTTACAACTTTTACTTAAAATATGACTTTAACTAACATTTGTTTATATTATCCTCCTGCAGTAGCAATCAGTACAAATAAAATAATGTACTTGGAATTAATGCAAACCTGAGAATTAATAAGTAAATCTATAACTGGAATGATATAAGTATGAACAAATTTACATTTATGACCCAAATGTTTTCAGTAGCCTGTTCATAAAGTTTATCCCAAATCATTTTTAATCACCAGGTAATAGCAGAGCAAACGTCACCACCTCCTCCTATGTTAAGGCATAACCATATAATTTCTCTATTTTCAAAAACTCATTTGAACATGGTAAATTGCCATTTCTTAATATTTATGTATTTATATGTTTATTTATAGAGAAAGGGGAAATGAGGGAGAAACAAACTGATAGAAATATCAGTGTGTGGTTGCCTTTCACTCACCTCCTACTGGAGACCTGGCCCACAACCCAGGTATGTGCCCTGACTGGGTATCTAACTAGCAACCCTTTGGTTCCCAGCCCACGCTCAATCCACTGAGCTATACTGGCCAGAGCTGAACTTGCATTTAATCTATAAGTTTTGTGTTCTATACTAATCTTTATAAAGTTAGGAAAATACACAATTAAAACAATTAAATTTCTTCCCGAAGATAAGTTGGGAAGAAATTTTCAGGTTGAGTTTACAGAGGGTAAAATGTGGGAGATAACCGTGATGTGCCTGATGGCCCACACATCTCTCCCTCTTTGCTACATTCTCTGCTTCTCTTAGCAAAGGAGTGAAGGTGAATGAGGACAGAAACAGAATCTTGACCAGCGTTCAGTTTAAATGCAGTGTGCTGGTGTTGTCTGACATGGGACTGACCTGTTACAGACCGTGGCCAGGTCTCAAAAACTACTTGTAAAACTAATTGTTATGTTGACAGCATAACAATTGTGGAATCTAATTTTATATATTTTTAAAGTTGCCAATTGCTGTAGAAAGCAAAATAGCACCATCTAACTATGTGAAGTATACATGTCACTACTATTAAGAATATTGACATGGACTCATAACATGTTGAAGAGCACTTTTTCCTTTTTAAAAAAAAAATATTGTAATAATTTTTCATGTACAGTTTCTTTTATTCCTATCCCAGTCAACCCATCAGCACTCCCCACCTGCCTCCCATTTCCTCCCTGCCTAGTTTTTTTTTCCATGTGTTCTTTATGCTTGTTCCTGTAAAGCCTTCCCCTTTTCCTCTGAAATTCCCTCCCCTCTCCCCTCTGGTTACCGTCAGCCTGTTCTCTATTTCAGTGTCTTTGGTTATATTTTGCTTGTTTGTTTGTTTGTTTTGTTGTTTAGGTTCATGTTAAAGTTGAGATCATGTGGTATTTGTCTTTCACCGCCTGAATTATTTCTCTTAACATAATGCTTTCCAGGTCCATACATGTTGTCGCAAACGGTAGAGGCACCTTCTTTCTTTCTGCTGCATAGAATTCCACTGTGTAAATGTAGCATGGTTTTTGGATCCACTCACTTACTGATAGGCACTTAGGTTGTTTCCAACACTTGGCTATTGTAAATTGTGCTGCTATGAACATTGGGGTGCATGGGTTCTTTTGGATTGGTGTTTCAGGGTTCTTAGGGTATAATCCTAGAAGTGGAATTGCTGGGTCAAAAGGCAGATCCATTTTTAATTTTCTGAGAAAATTCCATGATCTTTTTTATAGTGGTTGTATCAGTCTGTAATTCCACCAACGTGCACTAGGGTTTTCCTTTCTCCACAACCCCACCAACACTGGTTGTTGCTTTGTTTCTGGTGGCCACTCTGACAAGTGTGAACTGGTATCCCATTGTGGTTTTAATTTGCATCTCTCTGACAGCTAGCAATTTTGAGCACCTTTTCATGTGTGTCTGAATCCTCTGTATGTCCTCCTTGGAGAAGTATCTGTTCAAGTCCTTTGCCCATTTTTTAAATTGGGTTTCTTATCTTAGAGTGGAGTCATGTAAGTTCTTTATATATTTTGGAGTTTAAACCCTTCTCTGAGGTATCATTGCCAAATATGTTTTACCATACAGTTGGTACTCTCTTTATTTTAATACTGTTTTCTTTAGCCATGCGGAAGCTTTTTATTTTGATGAGATTCATTTGTTTATTCTTTCCTTTATGTTCCTTGCTCTAGAAGACATATCAGTAAAAATGTTGCTGCGTGATATATCTGAGATTTTCCAGCCTATGTTCTCATCTATGACTTTAATGGTGTCATGGCTTATATTTAAATCTTTAATTCACCTTTAATTTATACTTGTGCATGGTGTAAGTTGCTGCTCGAATTTCTTTTTCTTTCTTCTTTTTTATTTTGCATGTATCTGTCCAGTTCTCCCATCATCATTTTTTGAAGAGGCTACTTTTACACCATTTTATGTTGCTTCACCCTTTCTTGAATTTTAATTGATGATAGAGCCTTGGGTTTATTTCTGGGCTCTGGGCTCTGTTCCTCTGGTTCATGTACCAGTTTTTAGGCCAGTACCAGGCTGTTTTCATTACAGTGGCCTTGTAATACAATTTGGTATCATGCATTATGACCTCTCCTACTTTCCTCTTCTTTTTCAAAATTGTAGCAGCTCTTCAGGGTAATTTTTGGTTCCATATAAATTGTTGAATTGTTTGTTTTATGTCTGTGAAATATACCATTGGTACTTTAATAGGTATTATATTGAATCTGTAAATTACTTTGGGTAATATGGACATTTTGATGATGTTAATTATTCCAATCCATGAACACAATAAATGTTTTCACTTGTTTGTGTCTTCTTGGCTTTCTTTCTTCAGTGTTGTGTAGTTATCTGCATACAGGTCTTTTACCTTCTTGGTTAGGTTTATTCCTAGGTATTTTATTTTTCTTGTTACTATATCAAATTGGATTTTTTTCTTGATTTCTGCTTCTGCTGTTTCATTTTCGGTATACAAAAATGCCTCTGATTTCTGGATATTGACTTTGTATCCTGCTGTTTGCCAAATTCAGTTATTAGGTCAAGCAGTTTTTGGGTAGAGTCGATAGGATTTTCTATGTACACTATCCTGTCATCTGCAAAATGTAGCAGTTTTGTTTCTTCCTTTGTAATTTGGAAGCCTTTTACTTGCTTTTCTTGTCTGATCTCTGTGGCTAAAACTTCCTATACTATGTTTAATAGAAGTAGTGAAAGTGGACAACCTTGTCTTGCTCCTGATCTTACTGGAAAGGATTTTAGTTTTTGCCCATTGAGTATGATGTTGGCTGTAGGTCTCTCATATATGACCTTTATTATATTAAGGAATGCTCCCCCTATTCCCACTTTGCTGAGTGTTTTTATTATAAATGGGTGCTGTACCTTGTCAAATGCTTTTTCTGCATCTATTGGTATGATCATGTAATTTTTGTCTTTGCTTTTGTTTATTTGATGTATTACATTTGCAGACTTGCAAATATTGAACTATTCTTGCATCTCTGGGATGAATCCCTCTTGGTCATGATGTATGATCTTTTTATTGCATTGTTTAATGAGCCTTGCCATTATTTGTTGAGGATTTTAGCATTTCTGTTCATCAGTGACTTTGGCCTGAAATTTTCTTTCTTTCTTGTGTCTTTATCGCGTTCGGGGATTAGGATGATGCTGGCTTCATAAAAAGAGTCTGGTAGTCCTCCATCATTTTCGATTTTGGAATACTCTTTGGTGGATAGGCATTAGCTCTTCCTTAAGTGCTTTGTAGAATTCTCCTGTGAAACCACCTGGTCCTGGTCTTTTGTTTGTCATGAGTTGTTTTGATTGCTGCTTCAATTTCATCTGCTGTTACTGATCTGTTCAGGCTTTCTGTTTCTTCTTCATTGAGTTTTGGAAGATTATATTTTTCTAGAAATTTGTCCATTTCACCTAGGTTTTTAAATTTCTTGGCATACAGTTTTTCACAATAGTTTCTTACAATTCTTTGTATTTCTGTGGTGTCAGTTGTAATCTCTCCTCTTTCATTTCTGATTTTGTTTATTTGAGTCCTCTCTCATTTTTTTATCTTGATGAGACTGCTTAAAAGTTTGTCAATTTAATTTATCTTTTCAAAAAACAGCTCCTGAATTCATTGATCCTTACAATCATGCTTTTAGTCTCTATGTCACTTAATTCTGATCTTGATTATTTCCTTCCTTCTTCTTTCTCTGGGCTGTTTTTTGTTGTTCCTTGAGTTTTTGTAGGCATAGGGTTAGGTTGCTTATTTGAAATGTTTCTAGTTTTTTCAGATAGGCCTGTATTGCTATGAACTTCCCTTTAAAGACTGCCTTCACTGTGTCCCATAAGTTTTCGTTTGTTGTAAGTTCATTTATGTTTGTTTTTAGAAACTTTAAAATTTTTTCATTGTTTTCATGATTGACACATTCATTGTTTAATAGCCTGCTATTCAATCTCCATGATTTTGAGTGCTTTTTTTTTCTTCCTTTGGGGTTGGTTTCTAGTTTGAGTCCCTTATGGTCAGAGAAAATGCTTGGTATTATTTCAATTTTCTTGAATTTGTTGAGGCTTGTTTATTGTCCCATCATGATAACTATTCTTTTTTAAATATATTTTATTAATTATTCCATTACATTTGTTCTATTCCCCCCTTCATTTTCCTCCACCATGCATACCCCTCCCCCACCATTCCCCCTTTAGTTTATGACCACATGTCTCAAGTTCTTTATATTCTATATTCCCCATACTATTCTAGCCCTCCACCTATCTATTTTCTATCTACCATCTATGCTACTTATTTTCTGTATCTTCTCCCCCCTTCTCCTTCTCCCACTCCCCTGTTACTAACCGTCCATGTGATCTTCATTTCTATGGTTCTGCTCCTGATCTAGCTGTCCTCTTAGTTTGCTTTTGTTTTAGGCGTGGTTCTTAATAACTGTGAGTTTGCTGTCCTTTCACGGTTCAAAATGTTCCATGCACATTTGAAAAAAATGTGTATTTAGCTTCTTTGGGATGAAGGTCTCTCTCTAGATATATCAGTTAAGTCCATTTCATATAGGGCATTGTTGGATGCCGGACTATCATTGATATGTTGTGTGGAAGATCTGTCCATTATTGACAGTGGAGTGTTAAAATCTCCTACTATAATTGCATTGCTGTCAATATCTTTCTTGAAGTCCTCTAAAATTTTCTTCATTTGTGGTGGACTCCAGCCAGAAGAGTGTGCCTGCTGTGGCTGACATTGACAGTTCACATTGAATTCCTCTCATTGTGTTTCTCATGCAGTAACACATGGTCAAGTCCCGGATGGTGATGTACCTAGCCTATGCGGAGAAGTGGTTCTTGGACATGTCTCTGGAGATGGAGGTACAATTCTTGAAGGGTAAACTGTTGCAGACTAGGACCAGTGCAATCCACATGTGGCTGATGATGAGAATAAATGCACAGGTGACAATAATCCTTGGGTGAAAAAAGGAAATGCATGGCTACTCTCTCAAGAGGAGAGTGTCTATGGATGTCTCAGGCACTCCTTCAAACGAGGAGTGCCTCGAAATTGCCTAAACAGGCTTTTATTGTTTTCCTTGGGTCTTACATCAGAGAAAGCTTTATTATCTATTACATAGAATATTATTGTCTACATTTTAGGTACAATCAAGGTAATGAAAATAACACGCAGAGGGGAATGATGAAGAGCTGATTAGCTTTGTCCTTGGGAAAATTAACACAGGCTTTGGATATTACCTTGAAGATAGACAATACACATTTGTTGTTATAGACCATGGTGATGGAGTTTTAGCAAGAGCAAGTCATAACAGTTTGTATGCATTTTTTAGGCCTGATTCCCATGGGGAAACTCGGTGTGAAAGTTTGGCTCCTGCGCACCACTTCACTTCTGTAATTTTTGCATACAGAGCTGAGTCACATTTGCCAGACTAAAACAAACCAGTCCCCCTACATTTATGTGTTTGGGTGCTCCTATGTTGGGTGAATATATATTTACAATGTTTATGTCTTCTTGGTGGATTCTTCCCTTACTCATTACGAAGTGACCTTCTGGATCTCTCTTTATGGCCATTTTTTAAGTCTATTTTATCTGATATGAGTATTACCACCTCCGATTTTTTTCCTGTCCATTGGCATGGAAAATTTGTTTCCAGCCCTTTACTTTCATTCTGTGTAGGTCTTTTGTCCTGAGGTGCGTCTCTTGTAGGCAACCTATGTGTGGGACATGCTTTCTTATGCATTTAGCTATTCTATGTGTTTTGATTGGACCATTTAATACATTTAAAATTAAAGTATTATTGATACCTACTTATTGATTGCCATTTTTGTACCTGTATTCCTTCTTCTGTATCTCTTTCTTTTTTCTTTTTTTTTTTCCTTAAAGCAAGCCTTTAGCATCTGTTGCAGAGCTGGTTTGGTGGAGCTGTATTCTTTTAGACTTCTTTTGTCTGGGAAATTCCTTATTTGGCCTTCTATCTTTAATGAGAGCTTTGCTGGCTAAAGTAGCCTTGATTGTAGTTCTCTGGTTCTCAATGCTTGGAATATTTCTTGCCATTCTATCCTGGCTTGGATCACTTCCATTGAGATGTCAGCTACTAAACTTAATGGGGCTCCCTTGTTTGTTACCTTCTTTTTCTCCCTTGCTGCCATTACGATTCTGTCTTTGTCTTGGAATGTTGCCATTTTAATGATGATGTGACTTTAAGTGGGCCTCTTTGAATTCCTCTTTTTTTCTAATTTTTATTGGATTATGCTGTTACAGTTGTTCTATTCACCCTTTATTTCCCTCCACCCTACCCCTCATCCCCACCATTACCCCCCCTTTAGTTTATGACCATATGTCTCAAGTCCTTTAGATTCTATATTTCCCATGCTATTCTTGCCCCCCCATCTATTTTCTATCTACTGTCTATGTTACTTATTTTCTGTACCTTCTCCCCCTTCTCCTCCTCCCACTACCCTGTTGCTAACCCTCCTTGAGATCTTCATTTCTATGTTTCCACTCCTGATCTAGCTGTCCTTTTAGTTTGCTTTCATTTTAGGTGTGGTTGTTAATAACTGTGAGTTTGTTGTCCTTTCACTGTTCATGTTTCTTTAACTTCTTTTTCTTAGATAAGTCCCTTTAACATTTCATATAATAAGGGCTTGGTGATGATGAACTCCTTGAATTTGATCTTATCTGAGAAGCACTTTATCTGTCCTTCCATTTTAAATGAAAGCTTTGCTGGATAGAGCAATCTTGGATGCAGGTCTTTGGATTTCATGACTTGGAATAGCTCTGTCCAGCCCCTTCTTGCCTGTAAGGTCTCTTTTGAGAAATCCGCTGACAGTCTGATGGGGACTCCTTTGTAGGTGACTGTTCCCTTAGCTCTTGCTGCTTCTAGGATTCTCTCCTTCATTTTAATTTTGGCTAATGGAATGATGATGTGCCTTGGTGTGTTCCTTCTTGGGTCCAACTTCTTTGGTACTCTCTGAGCTTCCTGGATTTCCTGGAAGTCTATTTCCTTTTCCAGATTGGGGAAGTTCTCCTTTATTATTTGTTCAAATAAGTTTTCCACTGGTGGCTGTGCCTTTCCCCCTTCTGGTACCCCTATAATTCGGATGTTGGAGCGTTTAAAGATGTCCTGGAGGTTCCTAAGACTCTCCTCATTTCTTTGAATTCTTGCGTCTTGACTCTTTTCTGTTTGGCCATTATTTGCTTTCTTCTGGTCCACTCCATTGATTTGAGTCCCAGTTTCCTTTTCATTGCTATTGGTGTCCTGTGCAATTCCATTCATTTCAATTAGTTTCGCCTTCATATATTTGTCTAATTTGTCGTTATAATCAACCAGTTCTGTAAGGATCCTGATCACCAATGTTTTAAACTTTGCATCTGTGAGTTTTGCTATTTCTTCATCACTTAGATCTATTGGCTCTGGGGCTCTGAGATCCTCCTGTGCCATTCTTGGTCTGTTCTGGCCCTTTAAGTGTGAGAAGGGGCGCCTTGGACTCCCAGGTCGCTGGGTTGTGACGCTGTATGTGGGTGCGTGGTCAGAGCGGGGAAATGGTGGCCCCCTCTGCTGCTTCTCACAGCTGGGTGTGGAGGAGCAGTGCCTTAGGTGGTTCACCTGGTCCGCGCCACTGAGAATCGCTGAGTTATGATGCTGTATGTGGAGGTGGGGTCAGAGCAGGGAAATGGTGGCGCCTTCCACTGCCGCCTGCTGTGGGGACCTGCCGGCTTGGTCCAACCGCCCACTCCCTCGCCTGTCCACCCGCGCACAAATGCACGACCTCAGTCAACACGCAGCCCCGCTGCCCTGCTGTCTCCCCCGCGGTCGCTAGCCTGGTCGCTCGCTCAGTCGCTCACTAGGTCCGACCCTGCGCCTGGATTCCGCAGGCCTGAGTCCCTCTGACCGAGACCTCCTGTGCAATCCTGCTCCGCCAGCCGCTGGTTTCGCCCCTTACCGGTTAGGCTGAAGAATTTGTTGTTAATGGACTTCTGAAAAGTTCAATTTTCCGTGTTCTGGCTGTGTTTTCTATTGCTAATATTTAGTTTTCTCTAATCTTGGTTGTGTGAGAAGGCACGGCACATCCACCTATGCCTCCATCTTGGCGGAAGTCCTGAATTCCTCTTTATTAGGACTCTGTGTTTCCTCCATCTGTGTGACTTTTTGTCTCATCAAATTAGGGAAGTTTTTCATTACTTTTTAAATTTTTTAAAATTTTTTATTTGTTTTTCTTTAGAAGAGAAGGAAAAAAGAGAGAAAGAGAAACATCAGTGTATGGTTGCTTCTTGTGTGTCCCCTGATAGGAACTGGCCTGCAACACAGGCATGTGCCCTGACTGGGAATCAGACCGCCATCTTTTGGTTCACAGGCATTCACTCACTCAATCCACTGAGCTACACCATCCAGGGCTTATCATTACTTTTTCAAATAAGTTTTCTATTCCTTTCTCTTCTTCTTCTCTGTCTGATATCCCTATTATTTGGATATTATTATGTTTCATACTGTCTTGTATTTTTTTAATACCTCTTCATTCTTTTTGAGCATCTTTTCCTTTTCTTGTTCTTTCTAGGTGTTTTTTTTTACTTTGTCCTTCAGCTTGCTGATTCCATCTTCTGCTTCATTGATTCTCCTTTTGATTTCTTCTACTGTGTTCTTCAGTTCAGAAATTGTATTCTTCATTTCCTCTTGGCCCTCGTTGATAGTTTCTATTTCCTTTTTAATGATGATATAGTTTTCAGCGAATTCATTGTAGTTTCTCTGTAGTTTCTGATAATTCTCTGTGAGCTCATGGAGCTTCCTGATAACGATAGCTTTGAACTCAATATCTGATAGTTGAGTTGCCTCTATTTCATTTGGCATTCTTTCTAAGCCTTCCTCCTTTTCTTTCATTTGGGGATTGTTTCTTTTTCTTCCCATTGTTTGTGAGACTATTCTTGTTAGCCTCAGCTTCTTAAATTGATGGGTTCTGATTCCCTGGGTTTATGGTGTGAACTTTTGTGGTAGAATACCTGTGAGATTCAGTAGTGCAGTCTCCTTGATTTCCCAAACTCACTGATCTTGCACATGCATTTAATTTGGTTCTGTGTTATTCTTTGTGTTTAAATTGTTTTCATGTCTTTCTTTGGTGGGTACTTCCCACCAGCTGGTTAACTGAGGGTCACGCTGTCCACCAACACTTGTATTTTGTTGTGTTGGTTAGGGCATATTGTGTTGAAGCTGGTTCTTCCATGTGTACAGTAGTTTGAATATTCTGTCTTGCTCTTGTTCAATTGTTTGTGCTTGATAATTTCTCTACTGTTTAGTTGTATTTTCAGATAGGTCCTTCATTGTGATTTGTGTGGTTTGCACGCCACACAAATGATGGAGTTTGTACTCCACACTCCATTCTTCACCTTCTTCTGTTGTTATCTCTTGGTGGTTCCTTTGTTGTTGAGTTTCCTCTTTCAGTGGGTATCCTAGTGTCCACCATTTCCACTTACTCTTTTCTTTAATGATCAGTTGAAGGGGGAGGTGAAATGGTTTAAGACAGCAAGAGAGTATTTTGTGATATTTGCAGTTACAGACAGTATAGTAGAGATATGAGATCTTTTGACTCTGTATAGTGTTAAGTAGGATATTCCACCTCACTAGCCACTTTGTAGTAAGTATGGAAAGAATATAACTCTCTTGTTGGAGAGGGAAGAGTTGTGAGTTGGATTTAGAAAGCAGTGAAGTTGTGGGAGTTCAGAACCTTAGGTAAGGTAAGAATAAAGAATAGTAAATAGGCATAGTGTATGAGAGAATACAGTTAACTAATGCAGTAGTAGAGTTTAGGAAACTGTGAAGTGAACTAAGATCTGGGCAAGGTGCTGTGGATAATTACAATTGTATGCAACAGCTATTATTTACAATAATATTAGAGCAACAACCATATGACAGAATCTATGTGATCTGAATAACAAGATTATGGAGTATAGGACCTTGAGTAGGGTGCTAATGGAATCCGAGTGAAGTGAAGGACAATAAATTAGCAATACACTATGAAATAGAGAACAGGGAAAACCTGTCAAATGATACAACATAACCAGCCAAGCAAAGAAGACAGAAAGAAGAGTATACAAAAATACTATTGAAATAAAAGATTTAAGAATAAAGAAAATAATAATAATAATAATAATAATAATAATAACAATAATAATAATACAAATAAGCAATAACTTGCAGGTTCTTTGTAATACCAAAATGAAATTTGTCTCATTGTCTCAGCGGTTGTGATGCTACTACCCCTTTGGATCCAACTCTGGTCTTTTCACAGTTCCAGGGTTTATTTTGTTTGTTTGTTTCACTTGTAGGTATTTTTTAAAAAGCAGATTATGGTTCCATATAAATTTTGAAGTGTTTTTTCTATATCTGTGAAATATGCCATTGGTACTTTAATAGGTATTGTATTGAATCTGTACATGCAAATTGGGTAGTATGGACATTTTTTTCTTTTTTTTTTTAATTTTTTATTGATTATGCTGTTACAGTTGTTCTATTCCCCCTTTCATTCCCCTCCACCCTACACCCCCATCCCCACCATTATCCCCCTTTAGTTTATGATCATGTGTCTCAAGTCCTTTAGATTATATATTTCCCATGCTATTCTTGCCCCCCATCTATTTTCTATCTACTGTCTATGCTACTTATTTTCTGAACCTTCTCCCCCCTTCTCCTCCTCCCACTACCCTGTTGCTAACCCTCCTTGAGATCTTCATTTCTATGTTTCCACTGCTGATCTAGCTATCCTTTTAGTTTGCTTTCGTTTTAGGTGTGGTTGTTAATAACTGTGAGTTTGTTGTCCTTTCACTGTTCATGTTTCTTTAACTTCTTTTTCTTAGATAAGTCCCTTCACATAATAAGGGCTTGGTGATGATGAACTCCCTGAATTTGATCTTATCTGAGAAGCACTTTATCTGTCCTTCCATTCTAAATGAAAGTTTTGCTGGATAGAGCAATCTTGGTTGTAGGTCTTTAGATTTCATGACTTGGAATACCTCTTTCCAGCCCCTTCTTGCCTGTAAGGTCTCTTTTGAGAAATCCGCTGACAGTCTGATGGGGACTCCTTTGTAGGTGACTGTTCCCTTAGCTCTTGCTGCTTCTAGGATTCTCTCCTTCAGTTTAATTTTGGCTAATGTAATGATGATGTGCCTTGGTGTGTTCCTTCTTGGGTCCAACTTCTTTGGTATTCTCTGAGCTTCCTGGATTTCCTGGAAGTCTATTTCCTTTGCCAGATTGGGGAAATTCTCCTTTACTATTTGTTCAAATAAGTTTTCCACTGGTGGCTGTGCCTTTCCCCCTTCTGGTACCCCTGTAATTCGAATGTTGGAGCGTTTAAAGATGTCCTGGAGGTTCCTAAGACTCTCCTCATTTCTTTGAATTCTTGCTTCTTCACTCTTTTCTGTTTGGCCATTATTTGCTTTCTTCTGGTCCACTCCATTGATTTGAGTCCCAGTTTCCTTTTCATTGCTATTGGTGTCCTGTGCAATTCCATTCATTTCAATTAGTTTCGCCTTCATATATTTGTCTAATTTGTCGTTATAATCAACCAGTTCTGTGAGGATCCTGATGACCAGTGTTTTAAACTGTGCATCTGTGAGTTTTGCTATTTCTTCATCACTTAGATCTATTGGCTCTGGGGCTCTGAGATCCTCCTGTGCCATTCTTGGTCTGTTCTGGCCCTTTAAGTGTGAGAAGCGGTACCTTAAACTCTCAGGTCGCTGGGTTGTGACGCTGCATGTGGGGGCGTGTTCAGAGCGGGGAAATGGCGACCCCCTCTGCTGTTTCTCACAGCTGGGTGAGTATCAACGCATTAGGTGGTTCACCTGGGCCGGGCCACTGAGAATCGCTGGGTTATGACGCTGTATGTGGAGGTGGGGTCAGAGCAGGGAAATGGCGGCGCCCTCCACTGCCACTTGTTGGGGACCCACCGGGCCCTGGTCTAACCGCCCACTCCCTCGCCTATCCGCCCTCGCACAAATGCGCGACCACAGTCAACACGCAGCACCGCTCCCCGCTGTCTCCCCCGAGGTCGCTCGCCTGGTTGCTTGCTCGGTTGCTCACGAGGTCCAACCCTGTCCCTGGATTCCACGGGTATGGATTTTGCGATCTTGAGTCCATCCGACTGAGTTTTCCTGTGCAACCCTGTTTCACCAGCCGCTGGTTTCGCCCCTTACCGGTCAGGCTGAAGAATTTGTTGTTAACAGACTTCCGTAAAGTTCAATTTTCCGTGTTCTGGCTGAGTTTTTTGTTGCTAATATTTAGTTGTCTCTAAACTTGGTTGTGTGAGAAGGCACGGCACATCCACCTATGCCTCCCTCTTGGCGGAAGTCTAGTATGGACATTTTGATGATGTTAATTCTTCCAATCCATGTACACGGTATATGTTTCCATTTGTTTCTGTCTTCCTTGATGTCTTTCTTCAGTGTTCTGTAGTTTTTGGCATACAGGTCTTTTACCTTCTTGGTTAGGTTTATTCCCAGATATTTTGATTTTGTTTTTGCCATGTTGAAAGGGATTTTTTCCTTGATTTCTGCTTCTGCTGATTCATTGTTGGTATACAAAAATGCCTTTGATTTCTGTATATTGACTTTGTGACCCACTGTTTTGCCAAATTCATTAGTTAGTTCAAGCAGTTTTTGGGTAGAGTCTATAGGAATTTCCATGTACACTATCATGCCATATGCAAACACTGACAATTTTTTCCTCTCCTTTTCTATTTGGATGTCTTTTATTTCCTTTTCTTGCCTGATCACTGTGGCTAAAAATTCCAATACTATATTGAATAGAAGTCTTGAGAGTGGATATGCTTGTCTTGTTCTTGATCTTAGTGGAAAAGGTTATATTTTTTTCCCGTTGAGTATGATGTTGGCTATAGATCTGTCATATATGGCCTTTATTATATTGAGGAATGCTCCCTCGAGCAGTTGCAATTTTGAGGAAGAAGAACAAAGTAGGAGGGATCACAATACCTGATATCAAACTGTATTACAAGGCCACTGTGATCAAAACAGCTTGGTACTGGCATAAAAACAGGCACATAGAACAATGGAACAGTACAGAGAGCTCATAAATAAACCTAATTTTCCACAGTCAATTAATATTTGACAAAGGGGGCAGTAACATAAAATGGAGTAAAGATAGCCTCTTCAACAAATGGTGTTGGGAGAACTAGACAGCTACGTGCAAAAATAAATGAAACTTGAGCACAAACTTACACCATACACCAAAATAAATTCAAGGTGGATAAAAGACTTAAATATAAGCCATGAAACCATTGAAGTTCTAGAAGAGAACATTGGCAAGAAAATATCAGATATTTCACGCAGCAACATTTTTACTGATAAGTCCCCTAGAGCAAGGAATATAAAGGAAAGAAAAAAAAAACCGAATGGGATCTCATTAAATTAAAAGCTTCTGTGTGGCTAAAGAAAACAGTATTAAATTAGCAAGACAACCAACTGTATGGGAAAACATATTTGCCAATGATACCTCAGACAAAGGTTTAATCTTCAACATATACAAAGAACTCACACAACTGCACTCTAGGAAGACAACTAACCCAATTAAAAAATGAGAAAAGAACTTGAACAGACACTTCTCCAAGGAGGACATACAGAAGATTCAGAGACATATTAAGAGATGCCCAATTTCGCTAGCCATCAGAAAGATGCAAATTAAAACCACAATGAGATACCACTTTATGCCGGTCAGGATGGCTATCATAAACAAAGCAACAAACAACAAAAGTTGGAGAGGTTGTGGAGAAAAAGGGACCCTAGTTCACTGTTGGTGGGATTGCAGACTGGTACAACCATTATGGAAAACAGTATGGAATTTTTTCAGAAAAAATTAAAATCGACCTGCCTTTTGACCCAGCAGTTCCACTGCTAGGATTATATCCTAAGAACCCTAAAACACCAATATCAAAGAACCTATGCACCACACTGTTCATAGCAGCACAATTTACAATAGCCAAGAGTTGGAAGCAACCTAGGTGCCCGTCAGTAAATGAATGGATCAAAACATTATGGTACATATACACAATGGTTATTCTATGCAGCATAGGGAGAGGAGCTCCTACCCTTTGCAGCAGCATGGATGGAATTGGAAAGCATTATGCTGAGTGAAATAAGCCAAGTGTTGAAAGACAAGTACCATGTGATCTCACCTTTAACAGGAAGCTAAACAACAAAACAAATAAGCAAGCAAAATAAAAGCAAAGACACTGAAATAGAGAACAGCGGCACGGTGACCAGAGATGAGAGGGGAGGGAATTTAAGGGGAAAAAGAGGAGGGATTTAGAGGAACAAGTATAAAGGACACAGGGATAATAACTAAGGGGGGTGGAAATGTGAGGGAAGTGGGGAGCATGGGGCAGGGTGAGCTGGGATGGGAGATATAGACAGAAAACTGTACTTGATATTTAATTAAATTAAAAAATTTAAAGGCAGAAAAAGGAAGGAAAAAAGATAAAATTGGAAAGAAAGAAAGAAGGAATGAAACAAGAAAGAAGGAGAGAGTGGAAAAATGAAATTGAAAGATAAAAAATGATAAAAATTAAAAAATAAAAATTTACTTAAAAGAAAAAAAAGAGCCTGTTGTTGGTTTCCAACTGGCCAAATCATTTTTTATGGTCCTTCTGGCTGTGTCAGGATGAGTGATGAGCCATTTATATGGCTTTACTCGTTTTTGAATCTGCACTCAGTCAGCTTCTCGCACTATCCCGTGAGCTAGCCTGGAACCTCTCCCTGGTGCCTTGTGTGTGGGATCCAGGTCCTCCCCAGCACCCACCTGCTGTGGGCTGGGTGCAAGCCAGTGTATGCTTGGACTCGCTGTCTGGACCCTAGGGGTTTGGGCATTCTCCCTTTCCACTGCTATGGGGATTTTCAAGGCCTTGCAATCATCCCCTGGATCACTGCCCAGCTGGGTGGGGATATAGCTGGAGCAATTGCTGCAGGAGAATTTCCCAAACAGTGTCTCTCTTTTCACTTTTTTCTGTTTGATAAATTCCTTCTACTCAAGCCTGCTACTGTATAGAGTAGCCTGGCCTTTGGCACAGCCCATTTCTCCAGCCAGACCAGTGACTACCGGGGTCAGGGCTCATCACTGCACAACTCTCAACTCTCCCCAACTAGCATCCACAAACTCCATGGGTGCTCACAGCCCCTGTGTGTTTTCCACTTAGTCTTTATTTCCGTCTCTGGGACTTCAAACAATCAGGTCTCTCCACATGCTTCTCAAACCTTGTTTGGTTGAGAAGGGAGCAGTTGTCTTGGCTCTCTCCCAAAGACCCTGTGGCAGACCTGTCACTGGGCCTGGGGCTGCAGCCTTCCTGGTCCCCACGCTGTTCCATGGGACCTTATTGTCCTGAAGTACTCTCCTTACAGTCTGTTTTTTTAGTGTCCACTACAGTTTTTAGTCTATTATTTTCATATATGCTGGGGTACTGTTGGCTCTTTGCTCTGTTCCTCCATAGATCAGCTAGATTTTTTACCCATGTGTAGGGGGAAGTGAAATCTGTTCTCTCCTACCTTGCATCCATGTTCCTCCTTGAAGAAATCTTTAATCTTCCAAAATCTGACATTTTATACACATAACACCTTCCACACCTTTAAGCTCAGGCACTCACTATTTTACTTCCTATTTCCATACACTTGCCTACTCTAGATCGACACTGTGCATAAGTGGAATCATACAGAGTCATCTTTTCATGACTGTCCTATTTCTTTCATCATAAAGTTCTCAAGGTCTGTTCATGCTGAATCATCTGACAATATTTCCCCTTTTTAATGTCCCCCATTACATTACCAGAACTTGTTTATCCTGCAAGTGGAAGTTTGTCAGATCATCATCATCTGATTCTCCCATTGCCCAAAAACCACCTCAGAAAAATAAAAATAGGATCATTTTAATGATTTCTTAAGATTCCACAGACAAGTAAGATCATACAATATTTGTCTTTCTGCATCTCACTCTGTCACTATGCCCTCAAGTTCCATTTATGTTTTCTGTAATGGCAAGATTTTTTTCTTCATGGTGAATAATACTCCATCATATACATTTACTTCATCCGTGGCTCGGCTGTCATATATAATTCTCAAATCAACATGGAACTATAGACAGCTCTTTTATATAGTGCTTTTGTTGGCTTGGGAAACACAAAGAAATGGAATAGCTCGGTCATAAGTGAGCTATTTTCTGTTTTTAATTTTTGGAAGAATTTCAGTATTGTTTTTCTTAGCAGCTACACCCCTTCACATTCCCACTAATACAGCAGAGGGTTTCATTGCCAGAATATCCTGTAGCCCAAGATCAGCCCATGCAACTCTGCAGTCCTCTAAACCCGCCTCTCTAGGACAGGATGCACTGGGCAAGGGCCCTGGATGAGCCCCCAGGAAAAGATGCTGCTTGCTAGATGGGGCCTCACCGCCTTGTCTCCTCCATAGCACAGGAATCTTCTGAAGGCTTTGTGCCCTTAGTGTCCTCATTCTGAATGGCAGTGGCCCCAGGACAAGCAGACTTGGAGCCCAGAGCTTATGCTTCACTACCCCTCCAGCACAGATTTGCTCCCCTACTGTAGAGCCCTGAGTCCCTGAGGGGTCAAGACCATGGGAGTGACTGCAAATCTCACCCAGCTTCACCCTTGCTGGGTTGAAAAGCTGGGAACTGGGCCTGTGGTAGTGACTCCTGTGCCCACCTTGGCACACTGCGTTCAACTCTTCTGCTGCTAATCTTCCCTTCCTGTGAGTAATCCATTCAGGGACATCCTCAGGGATGAAAATACACCTGTTCTCTTCCTTAAATGCTTTCACCTTTTTCTATCTTTCCTCCAAAGGGGTTCTTTCTGAAGTCACTCTGTAGGAGTCTGTCCCTGGGCTGCTGAGTCCCTCCCAGATCCTCACACGACCTGCTCCTTCTCTGGGTTCTCACTGGGCACTAGTGGTATGTGTGTTGGCTGGATCTGTCAGTCCCCCAGGAAGGCACTGGAGTGGATCTCACAAAATGTTTAACGGGATGATGATAAGTACTACAACCCATCTCTGAGGAGCAGACTCACCAACTCCAAGGAGAGCTCGAAAAACCAGGTGCTTCTAACAATGGCCAGCATGGGTCCTGAAGACATAGCCACATATTACTGTGCACAGAGGGCACAGAGATACATCCTAGGGTCCTCCTGTACAAGAATCTGGGTGGATGTCAGCTGAGACTCACATCTGCAGGACAGGAAGGAAAGGGGAAATGATGTTTCCTGTCTGGTTCTGGTGTTTCCTTTTGCCTCCCACAGGCTCAGAACCCTTTATTTCTTTCTTTCTTTCTTTCTTTCTTTCTTTCTTTCTTTCTTTCTTTCTTTCTTTCTTTCTCTTCTCTCCTTAGAAAAGGGGTGTGACACTCATTTTCACAAGGGAACATGTGAGCTTCACAGTTGCCTTCAAAGGCCTGAATGTTATTTTAGGACTGTGTAAATGTAACTACTTCTTAACGAAGGGCAAAAAGCTCAGCACTGCCAGTGGGTAGAAACAAGGTGGTGGGCTGGATAAAACTAAGTGGAGGGCGGGATTTGGCCTGGGAGCCTTGTGTCTGCCACATGTGCCTAACAAGCCCTACATCCTTGATTGTGGTTCAGGCAGGCAAGATGTAAATTCTGTTTCAAAAAAATTACACAGCAAGATCAGTTACATATTGAAGAAATGTAATCTGCTGGATGTCATTGTTTCATGGGCTACTTTCCTTCCATATGGCAGAATACAAATAAATACAAAGTCTACCATTGTTTTAAAAAGTTGGATTTTGTGTTAGAGAAGCATTAGTTGACTAGAAATCTTGAAGCTCCATCCACATGCTAAAGGCAGAGCAATCAACTTGAAAAAACAGTTGAAGGGTAGCTGGTCTGAAACTTTATGAACAGGAACTGGGGAAAAGATGAGAGGAGAGAAGGAGAAGGTGAGCTTCAACCTAAAAGTTCAGTGACTGGGAAGTCCAAAGGATATTGCATCTGGGATCTCCTCATTTTGGAAGCATGATGTCTCAGCCCATGTAAAGGTCCCCACAGCAACCCACGGCAACAGATATTGGAATGGGAGCCCACATAGCATCTAGTGATCGGAATTTGTGAGGATTAGATTCACCTTGGAGACTCTAAGCACAATATCCCAGGGAGGGAGCAACCCCATTGTTACAAGACCAGGATCTCTTATTGCTGCAGGGGCCTCATGGAAGTTCCAGCCTGGAGAAAGGGTCTGCTTGATTCATCCAGTAGTGACTATCAGGGGCCCTTTATTTTCTGGAAGGACTGTGATCAGAGAACCACTGAAAGTCTAAAGTGTGGCTTGAGGAAGATGACTAGAGTTGCCTACTTTGTGTGCATGGACAGTGTCCCACCCCCACCTGATGAGTTGTTAGGTTCATCCAGTCCTTGACCTGTGGTATTCCAAAGAAAAGGAGTATGGCCTGGACTGGATGTTTTCTCCATCATCCTCGTTACACAGAACATGAGTGAGGGAATCAGTTGTCCCTGTGGATCTTGGAAGGGGCTGGGGAAATTAGAGTGCTAAGTTGCCCTGATTTTTTTGTCATCAACTTCATCTTGACTAGGGTATGTGAATGTGCCAGCAATACACACAGAGCTAGGATTTTAGCCTGTGTCTCATAGGTGAGTTTCTGTCCTAGAGTAATATGGGCATGTTCTGGGCTCTGGGGCTACATTACAGGGAAGCAGACCTGGGGTCCCCGGTGAGTTCAGCCCCTACAGCCATGAGAAAGAGAAGAGGAATCTCTGATAACAGAGGGGGAAGAACAGGGGCAGTGTGTATCTACAATAGTGGTCCTTGGCCCAACACAGACTTTAGCAGCAGTTGTCTGTAACAGTTCTAGGTGAATCTGACTCATGTCAGCTGATTGAGGACAATGTCACAGGTCATACACAAGCTTCTCCACTTGGGTGAGGATTCTAAGTCCACAGGTGTATGCAGCTATGGAGATTCGGTAGCACTAGATACAGACACCCATTCGTACTTTCATTACAGAAAAGGGGTCCCGCGTCCTCCTATGGTCCTATTTCCATGTCCCACACTGCCCTTTATTAGGGTCATGGGAGCAGTGGGAGTCACTGGAAAGGGCAGAGGTCCAGATGCTCACTGTTACCATTTGTGGCAACATGGAAATAACCTAGGCTGTGACTTCTAGGGTTTGCTCATGATCTCTGATCACAACGACCATCAAAGGAGCGGGTGCACTTGGACGTTTGTTCTGGTTTCTTTTCTGGTCTCCTCTTCCTGTATCTGTTTCCTGTAGGGAACCTCTTTGGATTCCTCATTAAGCACTCACATCTGAAATCTCTGCATGAGAAAAGTCAGTAGTACAGGGAGAAAGTATGTTCCTGTGGACTGAAGGCAGAGTCTTCTTCAGACACTCATTTCCCATTCTAATGAATCATCAAACCTTCTGTCACATGTTGGCTGAATCTAAGCAGAGGCTCTACTCAACACAACAGTCAGCCCAGTACGCACAACTACATCAAAGCTGGTCAGCAGCAGGACATATGCATGCTGGACACTGGACACCAGAGATTTATGAACCCAGTTCCTGTGGACAAATACACCCAGTGATGATGGTCATTGACTTGGCATGCTCACAGCACCAAATGTAGGTGACACCACACCAAGGTAGAGGCACCCACACAGCTTGGTGTGGATGTCCAGGCTGACAAAAAGCACACATACACAAGGGAACATGAAATGTTTATCATCATTAGCATTAAAATATCTGGGAGGGCCAGGAAACGCCCTTCAGCAAGTCAGATTATTAGAGGAAGTCCTGGTTAGCAGACCCCAGGCTGTTTCCTGAGAAATAATGCCCCCCCCCGAGAATAACACTAGGCTATGGTAGGCTATGGTTTTCAGTGGGAATTTCTAATAAACTGAGAAGCTTTCTAAATTTCCCCAATAAAGATGGCACATGTGAGCACAATCCTGAGTTCAGCCATTTTTCCTTCCTGTCACATTCTGACCCACACCTTTGTCTTAGCTTCACTGCAATTTGGGAAATTATTCTGTTCCTTCTCTTCAATTCCTATTGGAATTTTGCATACTGTTTTATATGAGCTTCTAGCCTACAGAAGAGTGTTCAGACATTTGTTGAATTTGTGATGTGAAGGCCCTATGGATCCTGTACACACCAGGAAGTTCATATAGTATTCACAATATAATTGACTGTGCAGTACTTTACATCCCCATGTTTAATCTGTAACTGCTGGTTTATGCTTCTTAATCTCTTTACTGTTTTTAACCAGGCTCGAAAATCCCCCCCCACACCGAGACCCTGAGAACAGAATTCCCTAGTCTGTTCTCAGGGTCTAAGAATCTGTTTCTATTCTTGTTTATTTATTGTGTTCTTTAGATTTCACATATAAGTGAGATCATGCTGTACTTCTGTTTATCTTTCACACTCTTTTCACTCAGCATAATACTCCCTCAATCCCTCAATCATAATACTTACATCAATCCATGTTGTAACAAATGGAAATACTTAAATTTTTATGACTGAATAATCACAATGGGTTAATTCTCAAGTCAGTAGGTTGGCCAAAAAGTCATTTTTTAAATTTTTACCAATAATTTTATCACTTGTGTAATATAACGCTGATTGTTCTTATTTAATGTGTCATTTGATCACTATCAATTTCAATTGTTCTACCTGACCATGGAACATCATTCAGAGAGAAATCTCTAGGATGAAACTTCACAAACCACTTTTGGTACCTTTGATCTGTCACAGGATCTTCTTCATACATTGCAAAACATTTTTTTTTTTGCATTAGAGACACAGAGATATCCATGCCCTGTGAGCCCAGAGGGCCCTTTCTGATCATGGCAGGTTCTGGGAAACAAAAGGCATATAGGGACCAATGAGTTCAGTACTGCTGACTCAGGAGCAAGTGCAGAGGTATCTTGGAGGAATTTCTTAGGCTCTGGGTCTTCCTGTTCATAAAGTATGTAAAATAAGAGTTGGACAAGAGGCAACTTTAAATACCCTATTCTGTCAGAGCATTTACCAAACGATAAGAATAGAGAACTGCATGCAATGGATGTATTTCTAAGGCATTTTTGTAGGTGAATTTTAAGGAGTGGATTACAATGATGGATTTATTAACACACTATGTGCAGCATTTGGAGATACATTGACCCGGGAGTAAGCCATTCAGACATTAAAGCCCAGACCAAGTCCAGATTGTCTCTCTGTCACTTAAAGTTCATATCTCAATGAAGATATTGTCCTGTGAGAGCCTGTCCCTCAGTGCAAGGAGCTACGTCTGCACAGAGCTCAGGGACTTAAGAGGAGACACATACCTCACACCATAGATTAGGACTTAGACTGTGATTCCCAGTGAGCATGATTTCTGTGTCCTCTATCTTCTCTCAGATGGGATACAGTCTTCAGATATGACACACTCTGCCTCATGAATATGCAAATGAGAAGAATTTGACTAGGTTAAATGCGTGTTTGTCTGGGCCTTGAGAGCATCACCCACAGCCACAATCTCCCCTACAGATGTCCTGACTGCACGGTCCCTCACCATGGACTGGAGATGAAGAGCCCTCTTCTTGGTGGTAGTTGCCAGAGGTCAGGGTTTTCCCAAACTGTGTGTTGAGAAGAAAACCAAGGACAGTGAAGTGAAATTTCCACCCATTCCTGAATGTTCTTTGTGGCAAATAATAGAAATCATACACTGCTCCCCAGACCTGTTTTTTTTCTGTTGTCATCCTGATTGAAAAGACTTGGCATCTGCAGTGCCCTCTGAAATCTGTTTTGATTTTACATCAGGTGGAAGAATGGATGCTGAGTAAGGTCCTGGTATTACACTAGTCCTGATCACTAACCACTAGGTTTAATATTGCTATACAATATATCAAAAAATACTATGAGGTTCAGGTTCTACAGGAGAATCATGAATAAATTGAAGGTTTGAAATGAATTTTCCTTGGTGGAAACTAAACAATTGTGAGCCCAATTGTGGAATTTAATCATGATACCTGTCTGTCTCTCTGAGATGCACCACACACATATGTGGGCCTCACCTGGAACCTGGAACATGGATAGATTTTCAAATGAATGTTTTCTTATCTGAGTGAGTCTAGATATTATGCATGGCTATTTCAGGAAAATGATGAGAAACTGGACTGATTAAACAATGAGGAAAGTCACAGCATAGAGGAATGAAAATCCTGCATGTGTGTCAGTTCAGGTGAGCTTCTTTACCCATCCACGTTATTTTATCCACATGGGGGGGGCTTCCTTTTCTCATTAGGATATTGATACACACAGTGAATTGGGTTCAAGTTAAGTGGACACCCATCATTCACAGCCATGGAGGCAGCACTACAAAGGCTCCCATGCAGACATAAATAAGGACTGTAAGAGAAAGGAGATGGTTCTTCTGAAATTCAGTATTGACACACCAGGGGGCCCAAAACTACTCCCTCTCCAGCTCCCTGATTTCAGCTATGTCACATGTGCACAAACACAGATCCTGGCAGTGAATCTAAGGCTGAACCACCAAGAATGAACAGTTTATACAAACTTAGATCCACCAGCTCCAGTAATGGGAGGTTACTTGTATGAGTTTTTCATCCTTTAATCAATGAATAAATAAAACAATATTTCTCATATCAATAATATTTTATTTATATCTGTTATTGTGTATTAATGATTTGCATCAAGACTTTCCATAATGACAGTTCTGTAATTTAAACATAGTTATTCTCCAGTCCCTACCTACATCTTCACCTAAGGATCTAGTCATGACTGAGTTTCCTCTGTGTCTCCAATGTTTGTGCCTATTTTTACCACAGAGGTTAGGAAAAAATGAGACAGTTAAGCTGCTGCACATTCAATACCGAACTCCCCTGAAGTAATATGAGACAGCAGCACTATCTGATTCTTCATAGAATTCATGCTTCTGTCTCCCAGTGATCCATACAGAGGATCCTACTCCCCCAACACTGGGTTCAGGTGCTCTATGACCAGTTTGTAGGGGAAATGGTTTCAGAAGGAAATTCCCATCTTCTGAACAAAAGCCACCTCTGTTCATGAGGGTTGGATTGTCTTGGTGAGTTCATTACTGGTGACTCTCAAAGGCATCTCTCATTTTAAGTCTCTCCCAACTTATGACAGTTTACTCTCTTTGTTTGTGTGCCCATCTCCTGGAGCAGTTGGGTCACTGGAGAGGGTAGGAGACAAAATGTAGAAAGTAATTCTTTTATTTTTATTCCTATTTTTCTCTTCACCAGAAGACACTTTCAATTGCTTTTATAGGAAAAAAAAAGGTGGAGGGGAGAGAGAGATAGATTGAAATTTATTTATTCTCATACACACCCAAACCAGGAATCACATGCACTCAAAGAATGTGGGATCAAAATCACATCCTCTTGGGTACAGGACTACACTCCAACCAACTGAGCCAAACTGCAAGGCTGGGGAATGATTCTTAATAGACATGTGTCCTCAGAAATGTTGCACTCTGGGACCGTGTTCTCCATGTACTGCCCAACACCAGAGCTCCATATATAGTAGAAAGCCATGCAAATGGGGCTGTTCTGCTCACAAAAAGCAGCCAAGCCCTGACCCTGCAGCTCTGGGGTAGGAGCCCAGACCAAGATATCCAGATGTTTCCATTCCCTGCTCAGGACAGAACACAAACCTCTCACCATGGAGTTTGGGCTCAGCTGGATTTTCTTTTTTTTTTTTTCCTATTTTAAGAGGTGATTCATGGAGATATAGATAATAAGTATGTGAGCAGATCTGGGAGAAACCGTGGACATGTGATAGTTTATTTACTTGATGTCTGTATTTTCAGGTGTCAAGTATGAGGTGCAGCTGGTGGAGTCTGGGGGAGGCTTGGTATAGCCTGGGGGATCTCTGAGACTCTCCTGTGTAGCCTCTGGATTCACCTTTGTAGCTACTGGATGCACTGGGTCCACCAGTCTCCCAGAAAAGAGCTAGAGTTGGTGGTAGTCATATGGAGTGATGGGAGTCAGAAATACTATGCAGACTCTATGAAAGGCTGATTCACCATCTCCACGGTCAATGCCAAAAACATGCTGTACATGGAAATGAACAGTCTGAAAGCTTAGGACATAGCTCTGTATTACTGTACAACAGAGGCAGAGAGGGAAAGTCAATGTGAGCCCAGATACAAACCTCTCTACAGGAGACATGAGGGCTGGGGTGCAAAGGCAGTCAGTGACACCAGGGGGTGCTCAGGTTCCACCCACCAGAGAAAACAAGCCCAGGAGCTGGTGTGGACCAGGCTAGGGAAGGAAGAGGCTTTTTCCTGGGAAGACTACTCTCCATACCCATTCCATCATCACAGGACAACCACCACACTTCCCTCTGCTGTTGCATCTGGACCGTCTGTGAGTTCTGACATAAGAGGGTGCATTTGGTGCTTGCTCCTCTCTACCTGCTCTTCCCTCAACATGATGTACTCGAGGTTGATCCCTATAGTTTCATGAAGCAGAATTTCCTTTTAATTATTGCAATGATACTGTAAAAAATAAAAGCACAAAATGATCGGCAGCCAGTGTTTATCTGAGATCAAAAAGAAACCCTTTTTTGGAAAGAGATATTCAGGTAGAAGCCCTAACACTGGTCTAACTAGGGGTGAAGCCAAGGGTGTTTGTGAGACAGGGAGGTATGCAGGTACAGGGATGGGGGAGGAACTTCCATCACTGCAGACAAGCTAACTTAGTCTTTAGCTGCATGCAATTTTTAGTCCTGTAGTCAAGATATATTTTCTCTGTTAGCTGTGCAAAGAGTTGTGTGAAATGCTGTGTTTGGACCAAGTGCAAAGGTGATTATGGTGAGTCCACACACTGCAAAGATTGGAGAAGGAAGATGTGCCAGGGGGTTTGTCTGGAATGGCTGCTCCCACTCTATTTTAATACAATCCCTCTCCTGTCACCTTCTCACAGTGAGAACCCTTCACATGTGATGTGTCCACCACAAACCCTTGAGTGTACAGTATAGTGTAACTAATTACACTCTTAAGCACTATAGCCCACTGCCAGCTCTCACTCTGCCCCATGGTGGAAATCTTCAGCCAGGGAATAACTGCTTCCCAAGTTCCTCCTTCTCACACTGCAAGCACCATCCTGCTGTCTGTGTCCATGAGCTGTGTGAACTCAAATGTGTCACTTCTGTGGGTTACACAGTGCTGGTTCTTCCTGATGGCTTAGTGCACATCTCCTGGCATCTTGCTGTGTCACCCATGTTGCAGTTTATGGCAGCATCTCCTCTGTTTCAAGGCTGAGTAGAAGTTTGCATTGTGAGTATGTAACACACTTCATTTACCCATCCCTTGATGGACATTCAGATGGTTCCCATTCTTTGGTAATGAGGAGGGGTCCTCTGTTCCAGACCCTGATTATGTTCTATTGAAGGAAAGAACTGGATGCTGAGTTGATGCTTATGTGGGGCTTCTGTTTTCATGCTGCAGAGAAAACTCCATGCTACTTCTCAAGCAGCTGCATCCTTTGAGCAGGGACCTGTTCTGATGACTGGCTAAGGTTTGGTTTGGTTTTTGTTTTCTTCTTGCAGATTAATTGTATGTTTGTGACACTTAGTCATTTATCAAATATGCAATTTCAATATATATTCTCTAAGTGTGTGGCCTGTCTTAAACCCCCCCTCAGGGTTGTTAGGGTATCAGTTATCATGTTGCATATTTGGGACCTGGTTCAGGTCACACCTGTGTAATGGAGGAGTCCAGCAAGCTGCTGACCCCAGGGCACATCAAACAGTCACACAACTTAGTTCTGAGTTAACAGGGTGGACTGACCAGCTGCAGGGCACTATGATGGACAAGTTCATGGGTGGCTTCAGCACATGAGGATCCATGAACAGGAACATGGGCTGGCCATCCCCAATGTCCCCAGTGTCCCCAGTGACCGGAGCCCAGATACACAATGGCTGTGAGCCAAGCACTATTCCAGTGGAATAGACCTACTGGAGGACTGAAAGACAAATCCACTTTGTGAAATACTTTAATGGCGGCATTGATAAAAAGCAAATATCATGAGCTAACAGTTGCACTTAACAAGGTGGAGAATGTCACAGGGCAGGTGTTTTAAATGAGTACAACTCTTAGTTTATATTTGAAAGGAGGATACTGTGTTTTGATGAATCCTCTAAGACTCTCACTGTCAGGACAGTTGTTGGCTCTATTAATAATGGACCATAAAAAGGCAAATCTCAGGTGAACCAAGGGCAATTCCATCTTTGCTTTGAGTCAAATTCTACATAACCTCCTCACAGCTTCAGTCTCCACCAGTCACTTTCAATGTCTGGGGTTCATATTTTCCATTAGCTTTCTCAGAAAACTCTGCTCGGCATCTTTATCATGCCCTTTTCAAAGTCCCTCCATATTGACTATATTTAAAGTTATATGTTTTAGGAGCATAAGCTACTTGGTCAAAAAGTTAGTTCAGTTTTAAAGTAAAAATGAAAGACACATTTTTCTTTTGCACCAATAACTTCATTGAAGAAAGCATTTATCATTTAGTTCTACCACCTCCTGCCATTTCTCAGGCAACTTCATAATCCATCTTCCCAAAACTTATATATTTTTAGCTAAGAACATTTTCATGTGCCCTTTGCAGTCTTCCAAGGAATTGATTTTTTATTAGGAGAATTTTTTAAAGAGCAAAATAAGTGTAAATCAAAGTTGTAATGTCTGATGAATACAGTGGATAAATGAGAACTTATCAGTCAGGCTATAACAGTTTTTGCCTAGTCATCAAAGTAGCATGCCTCATACTGATGGAATAATTTGTTATTTGTTTTGAGAAATCCAGATGCTTTACACTGAGCACTGCTTTCAGTTGGTCTAACTGAGAGCAGTACTCATTGACATTAATCATTTTGTTTTCCAGAAGAAGCTAATAGTGGACTTCCTTCTAATCCCACTAAATACACATCACCTTCTTAGGACAAAGACCAGGCTTTGTTGTGGCTGGTGGGGGTTGATTCCAATTGCCCCATGATCTCTTTAATTTCACATCATTGTACAGTATCCACTTTCATCACCCATCACAATTTGTTTTCAAAGTAAAATGTTTTCATTATGTTTAAGGGGAGAATTATACATGAAAATATGGTCCAGTAGGGATTTTCACTTAATTACGTAGAACCCAAACATGAAAGCAATTAACACAACTAAGCCGGTGAAAATGATTTTCAAAACTTTACTTGGATATTTTGAGTATGTCGGCTATCTTCAGTTTGGTATAACATTGATTGTTCTCTATTAATGCCTCAAGTTTTTCACTGGCAGCTTCAGCAAGTCTACCCAAATGCAGCACATCATCCAGCAGTACATCAACCAGTGACAAATCTCCAGCATTAAACCTAACAAACAAATTTTGACACATTCAGTCTTTCACACTGCATTCTCCACATACTGCACAATTTTTGCATTCTTTTTAATATTTATTTATTTATCTTTAGAGGGGAAGGAGAGAGGGAGAGAAATTGTGGTTTCTGGGTAGGCGGGTTGGGTTCTTTTAAATATATTTTATTTATTATGCCATTACAGTTGTCCCATTTCCCCCCTTCATTTCCCTCCAACCTGCACACCCCTCCCCCACCATCCCCCCTTTAGTTTATGTCCATGTGTCACAAGTTCTTTAGATTTTATATTTCACATAATATTCTTGCCCTTCCCCCTGTCTATTTTCTACCTACTATCTATGCTACTTATTTTCTGTACCTTCTCCACCCTTCTCCTCCTCCCACTCCCCTGACAAGATCTTCATTTCTATGGTTCTGCTCCAGATCTAGCTGTCCTCTTAGTTTGTTTTTGTTTTAGGTGTGGTTCTTAGTAACTGTGAATTTGTTGTCCTTTCACTGTTTATCTTTTTTATCTTCTTTTTCTTAGGTAAGGCCCTTTAACATTTCATATAATAAGGGCTTGGTGATGATTAACTCCTTGAATTTGACCTTATCTGAGAAGCACTTTATCTGCCCTTCCATTCTAAATGAAAGGTTTGCTGGATACAGCAATCTTGGTTGTAGGTCTTTGGATTTCATGACTTGGAATACTTCTTTCCAGCCCATTCTTCCCTGTAAGGTCTCTTTGGAAAAATCAGCTGACAGTCTGATGGGAACTTCTTTGTAGGTGACTGTCCCCTTATCTCTTACTGCTTCTAGGATTCTCTCCTTCATTTTAATCTTGGTTAGTGTAATTATGATGTGCCTTGGTTTTTCCTTCTTGGGTCCAAATTTTTGGGGACTGTCTGAGCTTCCTGGATTTCCTGGATGTCTATTTCCTTTGCCAGATTGGGGAAGCTCTCCTTTATTATTTATTCAAATAACTTTTCCACTTGTTGCTCTTCCTCTTCCCCTTCTGGTACCCCTGTAATTCAGATGTTTGAACGTTTCAAAATGTCCTGGAGCTTCCTAAGCCTCTCCTCATATTTTTTGAATCCTTGTTTCTTCATTCTTATCTGTATGGTCATTTTTTTCTTCCTTCTGGTCCACTCCATTGATTTGAGTCCCAGTTTCCTTTCCATCACTATTGGTTTCTTGTGCATTTCCCTTCATTTCACTTAGTTTAGCCTTCTTTTGTTTCTCTAATTTGTAACTAAAGTCAACCAGTATTGTGAGCATCCTGATCACCAGTGTTTGGAACTGTGCATCTGATAGATTAGCTATCCCTTGGTCGCTTAGAAGTATTGGCTCTAGGGCTTTGAGCTGTTCTTCTTATTGAGCCATAATGTATGCATCTGTTCATACCTGTAATGTATGAGGGGTGGAGCCTTAGGTGTTCCTCAGGGTAGGATGACCCTGGGATGCTGTATGTGGGGGCGGGGTCAGAGAGGGGCAATGGCGCTTGTTCCATCCTCTCTCTGAGATATTGGTCTCCTCTGCTGCTTCCCACAAGCAAATTGGGATCTTCTGGTGTTGGTTCCCAGATGTGTGGGCTTCTGCACCCTCCAGGACCCTGTGGGTCTCTCTAACAAACTCTGTGAGCCTGAGAGCCTCTCCTAGCACCTCGACCCCTGAAAGTTTTTCCAATTGGTGCTTTTAGGCTTTATATCGAGGACCTGGGGCCCTGCATTGAGCAGTCTGTCTTACAGGTTTTTTTTTTTTTTTGCTTGATTTATCTGCACTCAAATGTGTGACCCCGCTATGCCAGCTGCTGATTCTACCCCACTTACTTGTCTGGATGAATGGTTCATTGTAGTCCGACTTCCATACAGTTCAATTTTCTGTCTGTTTTGGTTGCATTTTTGTTACTAAAACTTTGTTGTTTTTAAACTTGGTTGTTCGAGGAGACACAGTGTTTCCACCTATGCCACCATCTTGCCTAGAAGTCTTTTTTGCATTTCAATTACATTGTTACCTTTCTTGAGCTAATAAAGCATGATATGCCAAAAGTGTTGTTTATTTTCTCCAACCTTTAATATTAAAATGACTACACAAACTTCATGAATTTCATAAGTTTTGAATGCAGTGCTATGACACTAACAAAATTGTTTCAAATGAAGTTAAAGACACCTAAGCTTTCCCTTAGAGCCATTCCAAGGGAAAAAAATATGTCCAACCCTGGTGATATTCTTAAGTAATTAATGTTGAATGTTCAATTCTATTACAGAAATATTAGAGTGAGCCTACTGACCCAAGCAAAGGAAGACTATTTTGCTGGGTCAAAGGGCAAGGGAGGTCAGAATTCAGGGATATGAAGTGGTCTTTCCAATACTGCTCCAGTGTTTCTCAGACCTACTCTATACATATAAGGGCTTCCTCCCTTTGGGACCCTAAGCTGACACAAAAGAGACAGTATACTCACTTGTCACCATGGTCATATCCTGTGGGCTACCCATTAGTCACTGCAAGGTATGTCAACTAGTTCAGGCCCTAGCCAACCATGGATAGGTAGAAATTACTCCTCACCAGGACGGACATTATTTACACATGGGTGTGAGTTTGCTATTGAATGGCATCTGTTACAAGAAATCTCCAAGGTGCTAATGTCTCATTCTATGAAGTGAAATACATTTTTTTAATTAAAAAAATTATTTAGTTATTTTTCAAGTCCATATTTTTGTCTATTTCTCCCATCCCAGCCCCCTACCCCATGCTTCCCACCTCCCTCCACTTCCTTCCCCCTAGTCCTCATCCCTGTGTCTTTCATACTTGTTCCTCAAATATTCCTCCCATTTCCCCCCTTAAATTCCCTTCCCTCTCCCCTCTGGTCACTGTCCCCTTGTTCTCTATTTCAGTGTCTTTGTTTTTATTCTGCTCGCTTGTTTGTTTTCTGGTTTAGCTTCCCATTAAAGGTGCGATCATATGGTATTTGTCTTTCAACACCTAGCCTATTTCACTCACCATAATGCTTTCCAGTTCCATCCATGTTGTTGCAAAAGGTAGCAGCTCCTTCTTTCTCTCTCCTGCATAGAATTCCATTGTGTATGTGTACCACTATTTTTTAATGGTATTTAATCTTTTAATCCTACTTTTTTAAATTTTATTTAGTTATTTTTCAAGTACAGTTTTTTGTCTATTTTTCCCATCCCAGCCTCCCCCACCCCTTGCTCCCCACCTCCCTCCCTTTTCCACCCCCTTAGTTCTCGTCCCTGTGTCCTTCTTATTTGTTCCTCCAAATCCCTCCCCCTTTTTCCCCTTAACTTCCCTTCCTTCTCCCCCCTGGTCACTATCCCCTTGTTCTCTATTTCAGTGTCTTTGTTATTTTTTTATGCTTGCTTGTTTGTTTTGTTGTTTAGCTACCTGTTCAAGGTGAGATCATATGGTATTTGTCTTTCAGCACCTGGCCTATTTCACTCAGCATAATGTTTTCCAGTTCCATCCATGTTGTTGCAAAAGGTAGTAGCTCCTTCTTTCTCTCTGCAGCATAGAATTCCATTGTGTATATGTACCACAATTTTTGGATCCATTCATTTACTGATGGGCACCTAGGTTGCTTCCAACTCTTGGCTATTGTAAATTGTGCTGCTATGAACATTGTGGTGCATAGGTTCTTTGATATTGATGTTTTAGGATTCTTAGAATATAATTCTAGCACTGGAATTGCTGGGTCAAAAGGCAGGTCATTTTTTTTTTCTGAGAAAATTCCATACTGTTTTCTATAATGGTTGTACCAGTCTGCAATCCCAACAACAGTGAACTAAGGACCCCTTTTCCCCACAACCTCTCCAACATTTGTTGTTGATTGCTTTGTTTATGATAGCCATCCTGACAGATGTAAAGTGACATCTCATTGTGGTTTTAATTTGCATCTCTCTGATAGCTAACGATATTGAGCATCTCTTCATGTGTTTCTGGATCTTCTGTATGTCCTCCTTGGAGAAGTGTCTGTTCAAGTCCTTTTCCCATTTTTTAATTGGGTTAGATGCCTTCTTAGAGTGGAGTCGTGTAAGTTCTTTTTATATTTTGGAGATTAAACGTTTGTGTGAGGTATCAGTGGTAAATATGTTTTACCACACAGTTGGTTGTCTTTTTAAGTTAATACTATTTTCTTTAGCCACGCAGAAGCTTTTTATTTTGATGATATCCCATTTGTTTATTCTTTCCTTTATATTCCTTGCTCTAGGGGACATATCGGTTAAAATGTTGCTGTGTAGAAGATCTGAGATTTTCTTGTCGATGTTCTCCTCTAGGACTTTAATGGTGTCACGGCTTATATTTAAGTCTTTTATCCACCTTGAATTTATTTTGTTGTATGGTTTAAGTTGGTGCTCAAGTTTCATTTTTTTTGCACGTAGCTGTCCAGTTCTCTCAACACCATTTACTGAAGAGGCTATCATTACTCCATTTTATGTTACTGCCCCCTTTGTTGAATATTAATTGACTGTAGAGAGTTGGGTTGATTTCTTGGTTCTCTGTCTGTTCCATTAATCTATGTGCCTTTTTTTATGCCAGTACCAGTCTGTTTTCATTACAGTAGCTTTGTAATACAGTTTGATATCAGGTATTGTGATCCCTCCTACTTTGTTCTTCTTTCTCAAAAGTGCAGCTGCTATTCGGAGTCGTTTCTGGTTCCATATAAATTTTCGAAGTGTTTGTTCTGTGTCTGTGAAATATGCCATTGGTACTTTAATAGGTATTGCATTGAATCTGTATATTGCTTTGGGTAGTATGGACATTTTGATGATTTTAATTTTTCCAATCCATGAATACGGTATATGTTTCCATTTGTTTGTGTCTTCCCTGATTTCTTTCTTCAGTGCTGTGTAGTTTTCTGCATGCAGGTTTTTTACCTCCTTGGTTAGGTTTATTCCCAGATATTTTATTTTTCTTTTTGCTATATCGAATGGGATTTTTTTCTTGATTTCTGCTTCTGCTGATTCATTGTTAGTATACAAACATGCGTTTGATTTCTGGATATTGACTTTGTATCCTGCTGTTTTGCCAAATTCATTAACTAGTTTGAGCAGATTTTTGGTAGAGTCTATAGGATTTTCCATGTATACTCTCATAGCATCTGCAAACAGTGACAGTTTTGTTTCCTCCTTTCCTGTTTGGATGCCTTTTATTTCCTTTTCTTCCCTGATCGCTATGGCTAAAACTTCCAATACTGTATTGAATAGAAGTGGTGAAAGTGGACATCCTTGTCTTGTTCCTGATCTTAGTGAAAAAGCTTTTAATTTTTGCCCATTGAGTATGATATTGCCTGTAGGTCTCTTATATATGGACTTTATTATATTGAGGAATGCTCTCTCTATTCCCACTTTGCTGACTGTTTTAATCATAAATGGGTGTTGTACTTTATCAAAAGCTTTTTCTGCATCTATTGATATGATAATGTGTTTTTTGTCTTTGCTTTTGTTTATGTGATGAATTACATTTACTGATTTGCAAATATTGAACCATCTTTGCATCCCTGGGTTGAATCCCACGTGGTCATAGTGTATTATCTTTGGGATATTTTGTTGGATGCAATTTGCCAATATTTTGTTGAGGATTTTAGTGTCTATCTTCATTAGCGATATTGGCCTGAATTTTTCTTTCCTCGTTCTGTCTCTCTCTGGTTTTGGAATTAGGATGATGCTCGCTTCATAAAAAGAATTTTGGAGTTTTCCTTCCTTCTGGAATTTTTGGAATAGTTTGTGGAGAATAGGGGTTAGCTCTTCCATAAATGCTTAGTAGAATTCTCCTTGAACCCATTTGGTCCAGGGCTTTTGTGTGATGGGAGTAATTTTATTACTGCTTCAATTTCTTTTGCTGTTATTGGTGTGTTTAGATTTTCTACTTCTTTTTCATTGATTTTTGGCAGATTGTATTTTTGTAGAAATGTGTCCATTTCCCCTAGGCTCTCAAATTTCTTGGCATACAGTTCTTCATAGTAATTTCTTACAATCCCTTCTATTTCTGTGGTATCAGTTGTAATCTCTCCTCTTTCATTTCTGATTGTTTTTATTTGTGCCCTCTCTTTTCTTTTCTTGATGAGCCTACTTAAAGGCATGTCTATTTTGTTTATCTTCCCAAAGAACCATCTCCCAGATTCTTTGACCCTTAGAATTGTGCTTTTAGTTTCTATGTCATTTAATTCTGCTCTAATCTTGGTTATTTCCTTCCTTCTGCTTGCTCTGGGCTGTCTTTGTTGTTGTTCCTCAAGTTCTTGCAGGCGTAGGGTTAAGTTGTTTGTTTGATATGTTTCTATTTAATTTAGGTAGGCCTGTATTGCTATAAACTTCCCTCTCAGGACTACCTTTGCTGTGACCCATAAGTTTTGGGTTGTTGTGAGATTATTTTCATTTGTTTTCAGGAATGTTTTGATTTCTTCCCTAATTTCATTCTTTACCCAGTCGTTGTTTCATAGCATACCATTCAGTCTCCATTTGGGGTGCTTTGGGTTTTTTCTTTGGGGTTGGTTTCCAATTTCAGTCCCTCGTGGTCAGAGAAGATGCTTGGTATGATTTCAATTTTCTTGAATTTGTTGAGGCTCATTTTGTGTCCTACTACGTGATCTATCTTTGAAAATGTTCCATGTGCATTTGAAAATAATGTGTATTTAGCTTCTTTGGGATGAAGGACTCTATATATATATATATCAGTTAAGTCCATTTCATCTAGGGTGTTGTTTAATGCTGCACTATCATTTTTAATATTTTGTTTGGAAGATCTGTCCATTTTTGATAGTGGGGTGTTAAAATCCCCTAGTATAATTGTTTTGCTCTCAATATCTTTCTTGAAGTCCTCTAAGATTTTCTTGATATATTTGTGTGTCCCTATGTTTGGTGCATCTATGTTTACAATGTTAATGTCTTCTTGGTGGATTCTCTTCTTGAGTATAATAAAGTTACCTTCTGGGTCTCTCTTTATGGACCTTTATTTGAACTCTATTTTGTCTGATATGAAAATTGCTACCCCAGCTTTTTTTCTTGTCTGTTTGCTTGGAAAACTTGTTTTCAGCCTTTTACTTTTAGTCTGTGTAGGTCTTTTGTCCTGAGGTGGGTTTCTTGTACGCAGCATATGTGTGGGTCATGCTTTCTTATCCATTCAGCTCTTCTGTGTCTTTTTTTTAAATTTTAATTAATTTTATTTAGTTGTTTTTCAAGTACAGTTTTTGGTCTATTTCTCCCATCCCAGCCTCCCCCACCCCTTGCTCCCCACCTCCCTCCCATTTCCACCCCCCAATTCTGTGTCTTTTGATTGGAGCATTTAATCCATTTACGTTTAAGGTTATTATTAATATGTACTTATTCATGGCCATTTTTGTACCTGTGTTCCTCTCTGTCTCCCTCTTTTCCTTCCTTTCCTTAAAGCAGTTTTTTTAGTATTTCTTGTAGAGCTGGTTTGGTGGAGGTGTATTCTTATAGACTTCTTTTGTCTTGGAAGCTCTTTATTGGGCCTTCTATTTTGATTGAGACCCTTGCTGGTAAAGTAGCCTTGGTTGTAGGCCTCTGGTGCTCATTACTTGGAATATTTCTTACCATTCTCTGCTTGCTTGGAGTGTTTCCATTGAGAAGTCAGTAGCTAACCTTATTGGGCCTCCCTTGTATATTAATTCTTTTTTCTCCCTTGCTGCCTTTAAGATTCTCTTTGTCTTGGAATTTTGCTATTTTGATGATGATGTGTGTTGAAGTGGACCTCCTTGGGTTCCTCTTGATTGAGGCTCTGTGTGATTCCTGGGTTTGTGTGACTTTTTCTCTCATCAAATTAGGGAAGTTTTGTCTCATTACTCTTTCAAATACGTTTTCTATCCCTTGTTTTTCTTCTTCTCCTTCTCATATTCCTATTATTCGGATATTATTATGTTGCATATTGTCTTGCATTTCTCTTCATCCCTCTTCATTCTTTCTTAGCCTCTTTTCATTTTCTTGCTCTTTCTTTGAGATGCTTTCTACTTTGTCCTCCAACTCGCTAATCTAATCCTCCTCCTCATTTATCCTAAACTTTCTACTGGGTTCTTCAATTTGGAAATTGTATTTTTTATTTCCTCTTGTCCCTTGCTGATATTTTCTATTTCCTTTTTCATGTTGATGTAGTTTTCAGAGATATCATTGTAGTTTCACTGTAGTTTCTGGTAGCTCATTGTGAGCTCTTTGAACTTTGTAATAACCAGTGCTTTGAATACACTGTCTGATAGTTGATTAGCCTCTATTTCATCTAACATTCTTTCTGAAGTTTCTACTTTTTCTTTCATTTGGGGATTGTTTCTTTGTCTTCCCATTGTTTGAGACTCTTCTTGTTAGTCTCAGCTTCAAAAATTGATCTGTTCATACTCCCTGGGTTTATGGTGTGAAGTTCTGTGTTATGATACCTGTGAAGTTCAGTGGTGCAGACTCCTTCAGGTATCTTGATGTTCTCTGTCTCCACCTACTCTCATGCTGGTCCTCACTCTGGTCCCCGCGCTGGTCGCCTACCACTGCTGAGTGCCTTGGCTCCTGTAGCCGACTCCTCCAGTGCCCAGGCCTCTTGCTACAGTAGCAACACAGGTGCTGTGATTGTCCTGGCTCCTGTAGCTGACTCCTCTGGCTCCCAGGCCTGTCACAGGGGCCTTGAGTGTCTGGGCTCCTGTACCTGACTTTCTGGCATCCAGTCCCCTCGCTATGGCATTGGCATAGGAGCTGCAAGTGTCCTGGCTCCCTTAGCTGACTCCCCGGTGCCCGTAGCTGACTCTCTGGTGCCCAGTCCTGTTGCTATGGCAGCAGCACAGGGGCTGAGAATGTCCCAGCTCCCGTAGTTGACTCCTCTGACACCCAGGTCCATCAGAGGGGCTTGGAGTGTCTGGCTGCTGTACCTGACTCCCCAGCTCCCAGGCCCATTGCTATGGTGGCAGCACAGGGGCCGCGCGTGTCCCAGCTTCTGTAGCTGACTCTGCCGCTGTCTGGTGTTTCAGCGTCGGTCACAATCTCTGGTCTTTTAATTTCATAAATGCTGGGTAACCGATGGTTTATTGTGTTGTTTCTCTACAGATCTGCCAGCATTTTCACCCACGAGTACAGGAGCTAGAATCTGCTCTGTCCTACTTTGTTGCCATCTTCCCAGCATCCCTTCAAAAATTGTTTCAAATGAAGTTATGGACACCTAAGCTCTCCCTTAGAGCCATCCCATGGGAAAAAAATATGTTCAACCCTGGTGATATTCTTAAGTAATTAATGTTGAATGTTCAATTCTATTACAGAAATATTAGAGTGAGCCTACTGACCCAAGCAAAGGAAGGCTATTTTGCTGGGTCAAAGGGCAAGGGAGGTCAGAATTCAGGGATATGAAGTGGTCTTTCCGATACTGCTCCAGTGTTTCTCAGACCTACTCTATACATATAAGGGCTTCCTCCCTTTGGGACCCTAAGCTGACACAAAAGAGACAGTATACTCACTTGTCACCATGGTCATATCCTGTGGGCTACCCATTAGTCACTGCAAGGTATGTCAACTAGTTCAGGCCCTAGCCAACCATGGATAGGTAGAAATTACTCCTCACCAGGACGTACATTATTTACATATGGGTGTGAGTTTGCTATTGAATGGCATCTGTTACAAGAAATCTCCAAGGTGCTAATGTCTGATTCCCTGAAGTGAAATTCTATGTAAGGTCTCTTGGGCTAGTGAACCTGGTGGCCATGGAGGAACAAGAGGTACACAGCAGGAGCAAGAGCATGGTGCACAGCCAACCCATTTCATTTAGGCATTCCAGAGGCAGACAGGCTTGTAGAACTGTGGAGTTTGGATTCCAGGGTATGGATCAAGTCCCAAATATTTTTGGACCAAATGACTGACAGAAGTACCTTCCAGGAACACATTAGTTCCTAAATAAGTCAATAATGTAAGCACCATTCTCCCCAGAATACTCTCCATACCCCTAACACAGTGCCCAGTACAGTAACCACGAGCTACAGCAATCGTGGGGCACAGGGTGTTGAGCAGGACAATGTCCCCACCACAGCTGTGGACACAACTTGCAGAATATTTATTTTATTGTCAACAGTCATAACCTGAAATGGATTAGAGGTCCATGCTCTCATTACTGAAAAGAAGTCCTAAAATTTTGTGGTTTTGTCCCAGTCTTCTGGATTAGGGTCATAGCTGCAGTAGAGGCCAGCAGGGAGGTCACAGACACAGATAAAGCTCATTGTCACCAGAAATGGCCTCTTGAACCTGAACTAGACTTTCTCAGAATTCTGTATGTAGTAACTGAAATGCTATCATGATCACCATCCCCAAGACACTCACACCTGCACTGAGTCACAGTGCTCTCTGCAGGTCTCCAACACCACAGCTCTTTATATAGTAAGATGACATGCAACTAGGGCCCCTCTACTCATGAAAAGCAGCTCAGCCCTGACCCTTCAGCTCTAGGACAAGAGCCAAGTCAGGAATTCCCAGGTGTTCTCAGTCCCTTCTCAGGACAGAACACATACCACTCACCATGAAGATTGGGCTCAGCTGGGTTTTCCTTGTTGTAACTTTAAGAGTTAATTTAAGGATAATGAGAAGCCCTGGGTGTGTCTGTGGATATGACTGAGATAAACAGAGAAAGGGTGGCAGATTCCTGCCTTGATGTCTTTGTGTTTGCAGATGTCCAGTATGAGGTGCAGCTGGTGGAGTCTGGGGAAGAATTGGTGAAGCCTGCGGGGTCTCTGAGACTCTCTTATGTGGCTTCTGGATTCTAGTTTTAGGACTATGCCATGCACTGGGTCCACCAGGCTCCATGGTAAGGGCTGGAGTGGATCTCAGTCATTAGTGGTGGTTGTGATACCACATACTATGCCAACTCTATGGAAGGCTGATTCACCATTTCTAGAGACAATGGCAAGAATATTCTGTATCTGCAAATGAATAGCCTGAGAACCAAGGTCAAAGCTATGTATTACTGTGTGAGAAATACACAGTAATACAGTAGAAGTGTATTACTCAGTGACTAATTGACTAAATGTCTAATTACTCAATGACTAATTGAGTAGAAGTCATTGTGAGCACAGACAAAAATCTGCCTGCAGGAAGGACTGTGGTCACCAGGGGGAGCTCAATGTCTGTGAACACAAGGATCATCACAGGAGTAGTGCACTTTGATATGCGGGCTGGTTTCCTCTTCATTTAGCAATTTTCCTCAGAGAAAATTTCTGGATTCTTGTGTATGTCCACACATCTGAATTCTCTGAGTTAGAAAAGTCTATTGCAAATTCTCATGTTGACAAAAGGCAGAGTCTCTTTCAGACACTCTTGTTCCTAATTCCAATGAATCATCAAAACTTCTGACTCATGTAAGCTGAAAGTAACCACAGGCTCTGTTGGACCCAACATTGCAGCTCAGCTCCTCACAGCTGTGTCAAGCCATCCCCCAGAAGGAATCCTTAAGGCTGGACTGCGGGCATCAGAAGCATATGAACCCAACACCAGAGGAAAAAGAACCTTGGTGGGGGTGGTCTTACATTTGGCATCAGGCTCACAGCACCAAGTGCAGATGACACCGCAGAGGCATATGGACCCACAACAGCTTGGTGTTCATATCTAGGCTGAGGACAAACACACAGACAAAAGAAACATGACCTGCACAGAGTTAAAATCACTGGGAGGAACAGTGGTTTTAACTTTTCAGTGCTAAAGACCCATTAGCAGGTCTGATGTGCTTTGATAGGGGCTGTAAAGAAAATGGTTAAGGGGGAATTCTACATATAAGTGCTTATGTGGTTTCAATCTCCCAATGACATTTAAGGAAGAGACACAGCCTTTCTTGTGAGATTTTCCATGTGGGGCAGATGGAACAGAGGCTGGGATGAGACATCATTGTCAGCACTCAAACATAAAAGAACATTGAGCTTGATACCCATTCTACATAACAACCATAAAAAACGGGTAAATAATGAGATAGAGTCATTATATGTAGATAACCGCCATATTTATAGAGAGTGAAAATATGATTTTAAGTAATCCAATGATGATAAACATGAAGGTAGTGATGATGAAGGTGAAGATGATGGGCAGAGACAAGAAATTTGGTCACATGAAAATATGACCCTTCACACAGACACACCATCACCTGGGCCCATCAAGGCAGGGGTGTGCTCTCTTCCCTGTAATTGGGGAGAGATTTCATAAATGGAGCCCAAGTTAATTATGCAGCTTGGCTAATTCATGGTGTGACCAGGTCAATTATAATCACAAAGGGTCCAAGTGTGAGTCTATAGACCTGTTACCTATATAAAGGAGCACTGCGAAGATGTGTATATGGGTTATAAGTAATCCCCTTCCACCCATGGGCAATTGCATGTTTCTTATTTCCCTTAATCTCTACCTGCATATTCTTTCAAGTTTCTCTTTCTAACCAACCTATGTTTATACTTATTTTGGTATTTTCTAATATGATATAATCTGTCTCTATTATGCCTTGTTCTTTCATCTGGGTCTTCACTTGGAAAGTTTTACACCCATATTTTGTGCAACATTTTGTTTATGAAAATCAGGCATATTTCTAATGTATGTCTTAAACGAAGTCCAACATCCTCCCCATACTGAGTCCAAAGTCACTTCCAAGTTTGTGGTTACTTTTTTCAGCAGTGATCCACTCCTGTTACCAAATCCTAGTTTCTGTGGCTGTTGTAATCAAATGACATGGACAATGGTGGATGACCAATCTCTGGAAATTTGATTTTGAAAAAAACCCCACATAATAGAGAATCAATTAAACACATTGATAGCCCTGGCTTGTGTAGCTTAGTAAATTGAGTGCAGGCTGTGAACCGAAGAGTCACCACTTCAATTCCCAGTCAAGTCACATTACTGGGTTGCTGACATGGTTCCTAGTATGGGGCACATGAGAGGCAATCACACATTGATGTTTCTCTTCCTCACTTTCTCTTTCCCTTCTCCCTTCTCTAAAAATAAATTAATAAAACATTTAAAAAGTAAAAACATTGTAAACTTAATTTGTTGAAATTAAATAAATTTACACCAACAAAAAATTATTAAGCTAATGAAAAGATTTGTGAAATGAAGAATATATTTCCACATCATATGTCTAAAGGAAGACAGTGTTCATTGTAGCTAGGAAGGACGTATGTTGTGTGGGAGAGCCCAGCAACCTCTGACCTCACTGACCATCCCCCAAAATCAGGGTTCAGGGAGCCTAGGACTGAGGGTTTCCTGTCAGGATTGACATGCCCTTTCCTGGATCAAATCTGTATAAAAAATTCTTATTTTCACCCTGGCTGGTGTAGCTCAGTGGGTTGAGCACACAGGTCTGTGACCCAGAGGATCACGGTTCAATTCCCAGGCAGGGCACATGCCTGGGTTGCAGGCCAGTTCCCTGCAGGCCAGTTCCCAGCAGGGGGTGCACTAGAGGCAACCATACATTGATGTTTCTCTCCATCTCTCCTTCCCCTCTAAAGATAAATAAATAAAATCTTTTAAAAAGTATTTGACAAATTGATTAAAAATAAGCTTAAAAGAAAGAATTCTCATTTTCCTCCCTCTGAACCCCAACATCACTGATAATTCTGAAAGGACCAATCTGGCACCATTTACTTGTGTCATTTGTCAAGTCGGCTCGAGATCTTGTTAAACATGACTGAAATTTTACTCTTTTGAGATGATTTCTATGCAAATAGGAAACAACTGGAAAAAAAGAATAGAATGTGACCAACTGACTCGCAGCCACAGGCAAAAGAAAACACTGGAGCAAACTGCAGCTTATGAAAAAGAATCCAAACCTCCTGTGTTGCAATGCCCCTGATAGCACAGTGGCCACACAAATGCAGCCACAGCAACTCCTTAAAAATCCAATAAAAAACAAAATCCCCTATATTTCACCACTCCTGTACCTCTCCCCACTTAAGCCCCTTTTCTTCTTTGGAAAGTGAATAAACCGTTCTCTGCATTTTCTTCTCTCTGTGAGTTATGTCACAGCCTTTGTACCAGCCACCCTTACCAATAATAGGCTGATATAATAGGTAAGTTAATCTACTGACACAATCATTTCAATACTTGGAGAATCCTGATTTTTTAAACATACAAAGTCACTATTCTCATTTCTAGTAATTGTCCATGTAAAAGCATTATTATTTCTTTTTTTGCAGATATTATGCCCATTTATTTTTTTTATTTAATCTTTAGAAGGGAAGGAAAGGAGAGAAGGAGAGAAATATCAATGTATGGTTGCTTCTGGTGCATCCCTTGCTGGGAACTGGCCCCTGCTGGGAACTGGCCCCTGCTGGGAACTGGCCCCTGCTGGGAACTGGCCTGCAACCCCAGGCCTGTGCCCTGATGGGGAATCGAACCACGATTGTCTGGTTTGCAGGCCCACACTCAATCCACTGAGCTATGCCAGCCAGGGCCCAAAAGCATTATTGTTTCTTATGTGATTAATTTGGAGACTCAAATGTTCCCAGAAGCTAGTAAAGGCCCCACAGACCCTCTCCCTAACCATCATTGTCTCTGTATTATCTGTAAACAACAGGAATGTGCACTGGTCCTGTCAGACTCCAGGAAAAGTTTGGAATGAACAGGGTGCATATATGTTAATAAGAACATATTCTATAGCTCGATCCTCAAGAGTCAAGCTTCCACCATCGGAAAAAAAATCAAGAACCAATTATCTCTATTGCTGAGCTCTATGACCACCAAGGACATGGCCATGTATTATTACACTGTGAGAGATCCAGTGAGGGAAGTGAGTGTGAGCCCACAAACAAACCTTCCTGCCAGAGGAAAGAGGGCTGGCCTGTAGGAGACACACAGGACACTAGGGTGCTCATGACACCAGGGGACACACAAGACCAGGAGGGTTTGTTTCAACAAGGTCACAGACAATATGTGTAAGCTCAGACATGGTCATTCACTGTCCTTGTTAATTTATCCCTCTGCATGGAGATCGTTTTCCCATTTGCCACATTGATACATTCAGTACATCATGTCCAAGTTCACTGAATATCAATCATGTGTGCACACAGTGACAGCACTATCTAGGGTCCCATGCACACATCAGTAGGGACTGTGATACTTCTAAAATTAAGTATAGAACAACCAAGGGGCCTAAAACTACTCCCTCTCCAGCTCCCTGGTTACAGCTACATCACATGTGCACATACACAGATGCTAATGGTGAAGCTAAGGTTGAACATCCAAGGATGAAATGTTTTTACATAGAGTTATAGCCAAGTGAGTCAACCAACAAGAAAAAACAATTTTATGTTCCATTAGTTGAAGGCAATTTTACAATCTTCACAGACAAGCCTACCAACACAGTATCTCTTAAAATGACCACTTAAAATCTGATCATATGACTGTGTAATGTTCCAGAGACACACAGAAGGGAAGCCAGTGTGAGCCCAGACACAAACCTCCCTGCAGGAAACAGGAAGTCTGGATTGCAGTGGGCGCTCATGACACCAGGGGCTGCTGAAGACCCACCAAACAGAGGATAAGCCCAGGAGCAGGTGCAGGCTATTTTTCAGATGTCTTTTCCCCCCTAATTATGGTATTTCCTGTATCTGCTCAGCAACTCTTACCCTGAAATTCTTAGTCTCTCAATTTCCAACTATCTGGCTTCTTTTGTCTTACAGTTTATAATGTAGAACAGATTTTAAATAAATAAATAAATAAACAAATAAACACATATGCATGTATATGTATATTTATAAAATACAACATGAAATTCATCATTTTAGCCTTGTAAATATTCTATTCACTGTACCTTAATATGGTTACACATCTCTGTTTCATCACAATATCATGGTAAAAGTTTTTCTTCCCCTCAAACATAACTTCCTGTCCTTCAGTTCATCACTTCTCAGTCCAGTACCCCACATCTGCAAATTCCTCTTTCCTTTCTGTACACCTTTCCTAGCAATGTGACTTCAGTGCTGAGCAAACCAACATAACACTTGTGCCTGCTGTGAGGCTATTGACTTCAAAAATGCTGGTTTCCTTATGCCTTTTACGGCATAAAAAACCTAAGAGTGGTATCGGTCCAATAAATGATAGAACACAACAAAATGTGTTTTTTCAGTCTGTGTGGCAGAATGGAACATCCTATTGACCCACATGAAGTTTCACCACGTGCCGTCCTCTCTAATCACAAAGGTACAGAGTGGATGGTGCCCAAGGCTGTCTCAAACTCATGTCATGAAACAATGTAAGAGTGTATCAAGTGCTCGGGGATGATGAGAACCACATCACAGGAGTGATGGTAAGGAAATAAAATAGGATGTGTCAGGGAGTCAACTCATTTCTACTCAACAGTAAACAGAGCCCCACAGATACCAACTTTCATCTTAAAATCTTAGTGTCAAACTGGTCACATTTTAAATTTGTCTTATTTCCTTCCAGTCACTCAAAATCTGTAAACTGCTATTTAATTTGTGTTTACACTTAAAATCAAATCACAGAATTTGCAAATACAAATCACCCAGAGATATTTTCACGTGTGTCACTAATAAGGACACTGAAATGATGAAAAAATAAGTTCATTGTTCATGTCCTTGTGTTCCTCTTTTCTTCAGAGATTAAAATCCTTCCTCTGCATTGAGCTCTTCCTGCCACAAGTCTCAGGTGAATGGAAAGGAAGCTGTTTAAGAGCAAGAGTCTTGCTGCCTCACTGGTTCAGAGTTACTACTGGGCAACAGTGTAACCTCCATAACCTGTTTCCAAACATTTCCTGAGAAGTTGGATGTATGACCTTCTGAACAAAAGAACAAGGTTGAATACTCCACTGCCCATCCAGAGGTACCCTTCCATTCCTTCTCCTAGACACACAGAGAGCACCATCCAATCCAGGCCTTCACAATCACTACATCCTTTCTCTGCCACTCTTTCCAACATTAGTTCTGCACACACAGCTCGACAAGGAGCTCTCACTGGGCTGTTGACATGCCTGAGTATAAGTCCAAGTCTAACTTTTTATAGACATCTCAATCTTTCTGCAACCTTGGCCTTGCTTGGCCATGTTCATATTCATGAAAAAGCTCTCAGACTCTGTCTCTGTCATCTCTCTATCTCATCCTTGGTAGTTCATCTCTCATCTGCCTGGAAGTTACATAACATATTTTCTCAAGGAATATTCTAGATTTATCTGCTGAATACTGTAGGGAGATTCACAATATAAATTTCTGTCAACTGGATCAAATTTTGACATGAATCGCCGCTTCATGCCTTGAAACATTGCTCTCCTGGTCACACTGCCACAGGAATCCAATTTTCAATCATATTAAGGATTCCAACCACCATTGCTTTATCAGGTTTTAGGACCTTTCTGTCCACATCAAGATTTTTTTTTATTTCATGGACAGTGGAGGAGACCAAATTTTGTAAGGATTTTAAATAAAACACCAAAAACAAGACCCAGTTTTTAAAAATGTAATAAAAAGAAATTTGTTAACAGAGGGAAAAAATTTCTCCCACCAAAAATTCTACTAAAAGAATTAAATGGCAAGAATAGACAGGAAGCATGCTGGTGTGGCTCAGTGGATTGAGCATGGGCCTGCAAACCAAAGGGTAGCAGATCTGATCCCCATTCGGGGCACGTGCCAGGCCAGTTCCCAGTAGGGAACACATGACAGGCAATAACACATTGATGTTTCTCTCCCTCTCTTTCTCTCTCCCTCCCCTTCTCTCTAAAAATAAATATATATCTTTTTTAAAATATACAGAAAAATTATATTTTAAACCACATGTTTGATGGAAGAAAGTGTTTACTGTGCATTAAGAATGTTATGTGTCATGTGGTAGAGCCCAGCACCATTGAAGTTCTGTGACCATCTCCATAGGCAGGGAAAACAGAGGCTGGGAGTAAGGTTTCCTGTCAGGGTAGAAGTTCTCATTTCAGTGACAAAATTTGTGTTAGTAATTCTCTTCATTATCTCCCTATGAACCCCAACATCACTGACAAAACTAGACTGATGAAACAGGTCAGTTAAAACATGTTTGTAATCAGCCCTGGCTTGCATGGCTAAATGGATTGAAAGCTGGACTGCGAAGTGAAGGGTCACCAGTTGGATTCCCAGTTAGGGCACATGTATGGGTTGTGGGCAAAGTGCCCATTAGGGGGTACATGAGAGGCAACTGCACATTGATGTTTCTTTCCCTGACTTTCTCTTTCCCATCTCTCTAAAAAATAAATAAAATATTTAAAAATATTTTAAAATCATTCCATGATATCAAAAATACTCCATAGTACATATGTATAATTACTATTATTATTTCTAAATTTTCCATGTAATAACAATATAATTTCTCATGCAATTAGTTAGGGCCACTTCAATATGTTATGGGCATACATAAAAATAGAATTTTCACAGGGAGTTGTAGACACAATCAAAATCTTCCAAAAATAAAATAACAAAAGCATATGACTCTCTCACGTCTGTTTGGGATTGAGTTTGTCAGATAAAAAATGTCAGAAATAAAGAAATTATTACATTCAAACTGGTTTTGTCTATTTTTAAAAGTTTTTATGCCAAGGTAGACATTATTTATATATAAAATTACATTGATAAGTATTTCATAATTGTTGGGTTTCAGAAAATATCTGAACGAATAGTAATCCCTTTTGAATCTTTTTAAAAGATGCATGAATAGTCAAAAGTGTCACATACTCACATAGTCCAGCTTTAATTTTTATGATCAGAAAGTTGAGCCCATCTGATCGATCATTTGATCTAATTCTATTTGATCAAACATTATATCAATCATGATCTAATTCCAATGTTGATCACAAACCACATGATCCCATCTCTCTGACAGGTATGGTGAGTGAGTTTAAGAGAAGAGGCATCCTCACAGAGGTCCCAGAATGTCAGGGTGTTGGAGGGAAAAGGCTGTCCCACATGCAAATTCCACTTCCAGCTCAACAGTAAATCCTACCCTGGGAAGTAGCATCTCACGGCTCCTCCTCACATGGGTCTGAGGTCTCTGGGGTAGGCAGAGTTCTGCTCTACAAGAAGATGAGGCCGCTGAGTCTTTTGTGCCTGATGAAAAGCCCCCAGATTGAGTGTACCAGATGTCACACAAGGGTTTATGGGGTGGTAATGAATGCACGTGACTGACAGGACTTGATGCTCCTTGTTTTCAGGTGTCCTGTCCTAGGCGAAGCTGCAGGAGACAGGCCCAGGACTTGTGAAGCACTCACAGATGCTTTCCCTCACCTGTACTGTCCCTGGATTCTCTTTAATAGGCTATGGCATCCACTGCACCCACCAGGCCCCAGTCAAAGGGCTGGAATGGGTCAATGTTATATGGAGTGATAGAAGCAGAGACTCTAACCCAATGCTGCAATCCCAGTTCAGCATCACCAGGGACACCTCCAAGAGACAAGTATATTTATCCCTGGCTAGTATGGCTCAGTGTATTTAGTGCTGGCTTGCAAAACAACAACAACAAAAAATCACCAGTTTGATTCCCAGTCAGTGCACATGCCTGAGCTCTAGGCAATGTCCCCAGTGGGGGGCCTGTGAAAGGCAACCACGCAATGTTGCTTTTGTCCCTCTCTTTCACCCCCCTTTCCTTCTCTCTAAAAGTAAGTAAATAGAATATTTTAAGAAAAGAGCCAGGTGTTTATAACACATAACAGCCTAACCTGTAGCCCATTCACATGTCACATCTGACAACTGATGTGTTTTTTGGGGAAGATGATAGGCCAAAGGTTTAAGAACCAACAGCACAGCCATGTATTAGTAAACAAGAGACACATTGGGGGAAGTAAGTGTGAGTCCAGAAACAGACCTCCCTGTAGGAGAGGCTGTGACCTTCATGAAATGTTCAGGGACCTGGAACATAAGCATACTACCAGGAGCAGGTGCAGTTGGAGGTTAGGGTAAATTTCCTGTCTGGTTTCATGTTCATGTAACACTTTACCTCAGAACCTCTCTGGATTCCTGATTCTATGCTCACCTTTGAAGGCTCTGAGTTAGATAAGTAACTTGTACATGAGAAAAATATATTCCTGTGGACAAGATTCTGAGTCTGTCCTTGAGCTAATAGTGCAGCCCAGCCACACACAACTAAGTGTCCAAGCCATCACCAGGACAGGTGTGTGCAGGGCAGTGAACACCAAGAGAGAATTACCTCTGTGTGTGTGATTTATTGAGCAGTAGATGTGCAGTGGTTTAGGGGCTCACACAGGGATACCTAGATGGAACCTCCAAGCACAGAAATCTGAGCCAGTGGAGGCCCCCAAATTTCCCAAGAACTTCTGTGCTCAGTGGTATTGGCTGAGTCAGTGCACCTGGCAGCCCCAGAGAAGGGGATTCCTGGTGACTTCATAGGGCCCTGGTTTGATGGCTCCTCACTGGATCACTGGGGTTTAATAAGGCCCGTTCTCTGTGCCTAGAAATGTAAACGCACATGGTGCTCCTGAAGAGCATCCTGAAGTCAGGGAACTGCCTTCAATTCTAGATAAGAGATTCTGAGAGGTACATGCACTGTGAATGTAGAAAGGACCCTCCACTGTGGGGTGTGGAGTGGGCAGAAGAGGGTGTGCAGGGCCCACAGGCTCAGGGATGCTGCCCAGTAAGAAGTGCAGAGAAGCTGAGGAGGGATTGACTGTGAGTTCCTGGGTCTTTCTCTTTTCATGATGTTATCTAAAAGAAGAGTTAGACACAAGTTGACTGTAAATATCCTATTATATCAGAGAATTTACCAAACTCAATAATGCATGATAACCAGAGTAAAGGGTTATTTCTAGGGCTTCTTTGGTTTGAATTGTGAGGACCTGAAAACAAGGGTGGTTGTATTACCTCAATAGGTGCAGCATTTGGAGACACACTGATTAAGAAATAAGACTTTCAGGTAGTGAGCCCAGAACTGATTCAGGTGTTCTCTTTGTCACTCAAAGGTGGGCTCCCAATTAGGAGCATGTCCTGTGTTGGCTTCTTCCTCTGTGAGGGGAACTATTTCAGCATGAAGCTTAGGCACATGGCAGGGGATACATATCCTACAACACTGATTAGACATGGAGCCTCAGACTCCCACTGGTCATGGTGCTTGTACCCTCTTCCTTCTATCATTAGGGTCAAGTCTTCAGCTATGAAACTCTCTGCCTCATGACTATGCAAATGAGAAGAGTTAAACTAGGTTAAATGTGAGTCTGTCTGGGTCCTGAGATATCACCCACAGCCACACCCTCCCCTACAGAAGTCCTGACAGCACAGGCCCTCACCATGGACTGGTGCTGGAGAGTACTCTTCCTGGTGGCAGTCACTACAGGTAAGGGTATTCCAAGTTTTTGGGTTGAGAAGGGGATCAGAAAGAGTCAAGGGGGAATTCTATTTACTCCTGTCTCTTCTCCACAGGTGTCCACTCTGAAGTGCAGCTATTTCAGTCTGGGGCTGAGGTGAGGAAGCCTGGGGCCTCAGTGAAAATCTCCTGCAAGGCTTCTGGATACACCTTCACGAGCTACTGGATGCAGTGGGTGCGACAGGCCCCAGGGTATAGACTTGAGTGGATTGGAGAGATTAATTGTAACAATGGTAATACAAACTATGCACAGAATATTAAGGGCAGAGTCACCATGACTGCAGACAAGTCCATGAGCACAGCTTACATGGAACTGAACAACCTGAAAACTGAGGACACAGCTGTGTATTACTGTTCCAGAGACACAGTGAAAAGAACAGAGAATGAGCCCAGACACAAACCTCCCTGTGGTAGGGGCTGTAAATACCAGTGGATGTTCATGGTCCCTGAACACAAGGACTGTCTCATGAGCATGTTCACTAGGAGTTCTTTGCAGGTTTCCTGTGAATTTTCCTGTTCCTGTAACATCACCCCCCAAAAAAAATCTCTCTGGATTCCTGATTTTGCATTCACCTCAGTCTCTGGGTCAGAGAAGTCTTCAGTAAATAAAAACAATATTTTCCCATGGACCAAATTCAGTTCTCTTTTAGACACTCTTGTGCCAAATTCCAATAAATGAATCATCAAACCTTCTGACCCGTCAGTCGACTCTCACCAGGGAGGCTCGGTTGGACATAACAGTGTTGCCCAGCCCCACCCTGCCCAGTTTCCAAGCTGGCCATCACCAGGGTACATCCATACTGTACAGTGGGCACCAGCTAATGAAAAAAATGCCAGAAGTTGAAACACCCCGTGTTGATGGTCACTGCTTTGGCATCATGCTCACAGCACCCAGCATAGGTGATACCACATTGGACAGAGAGACCAACAAAGCTTGCTTTAGGTGTCCAGGCTGGAGACTAACTCACACACACCAAAGGGACATGGAGGGCTTATCATGCACGTTTTTGAACTCTCTGAGAGGATTGGGAAAATCCTTCAGCAAATTGGATGTGCTTTGATAAAACCAGGAAAGGATACTGGATCAAGATTTTATTTTGTTGAGCAGGTGGGACAGGGGGATTTCTGCTTATAAGGATTGTGTGGTTTGCTTCTCCCAGAGACATCTAAAGGGGAGACCCAATTTTCTTATCAGATTTCCTATGTGGACACGCGAAGAAAGGGAAGAAATTACCAATCAGTTGTCAGCAGTCAAAGATAAAATAAAATCAAGTCTAATTTCTCCTTTCACTTATCAACTATAAAAATGAGCAAAAATGATAAAAATGGCATTTTGTGTGGACATCAACCATGCCTATAGAAAATGAAAGAATAATTAAATAAGTGAGCGAGTGAAGATGAAGATGATTGATGACAATGATGATGATGATGATGATGATGATGATGATGATGATATAGATGAGGTTCCTGGTGCAGCGTCTTTACTGGGATCCTTACACATCCAAGGTCATCATAGCTTGGATGGTCTTTCCTCAGATGTCTGCTTCCAAAGATAACAGGCTCCCCCCAAATCTATGAGGAGTGAGTTTAAGGGGCTCTAATAAACTAAATATTCAATTGAGTAGAATTGTGTGTGATTTTTTAATGTAAAACAAAAACCAAAGATGAATTTTATGGAGTTTCTCTGCTGCACTTGCTGTTGAAACACTTGAAAAATACCTTTTAATAAGGTTCAAGAGCAAGATACCTGTCATGTTCACTGCAATATACAGAACTCACTGAAAACCACAGAGCCTGTTGGCAAGATCTACTAGAATGTCACCATTAATCTGTAAATCACAGGAAGGCTTCCACATTATGGGCCATTTTCACTATTCTTTCCTGTCTGAATGCAGTGGAGCAGAGGCCAGTTGTGAGTGAAAGTCACTGAATTCATGGCTGTCTCTATTCACATGTCATATATGACAACTGATGTGTCTTTTGTGGAAGATGATGGGCCACCAGTGCAAGTGGACAATCTTCGGACCCAGCAGTTTAAAGTTAATTAGCATGTAGATAAATTTTATGTAAAATGCTCTTTTTCAATCTTTTCAGAGATTGTGGGTGGTGGTGACCATGAGGTGTGGGTGTCCTGGCCACACAACACAGCTCTGGTTTGTGACAATTGCATACAGTGAGCACCTCTGTCACTGCATGTGTAAGTGGAGAAAATGCAAATTCAAATAGTTTCTGTCACCTGAATGGGCTACAGGTTCCTGGCAGAGAATTACCTCCAGGCATCACAGAAGCATACACACAATAAATACATGTTCTCAAGCTATTGTGGGTGAAGCTGAATGAAACCTTCCAAATCATTGAAAGGACCCTTGAGGACTCAAGGTGTCACATTCACTGCTGGCTCAGGATTTGCTGTTTCTATAACAGAAGAAGAAAAGAAACTCTGATATGTCTGAATGTTTTCAAGGCAGCATTAATTGAAGATGATACCAGTGTGTCTATCCTATGTGTGCAGTTCCACAGTAAAATTTAACAAGAATCATTCGAAATTATCTGATTCCAACAAGCAGCTGGTTTATCTGAGTGAAGTGGGCACCTAGAAAGTTTTACATTCTTTTTCACTTAAAATCATAAGCTAAACATAGACATGCCAAAGCAAGTGCTTTGGATTCCTTGGTAGATTAATGCTTTGTGGGTTCAGATGGGATAGTAACCCAGGTTACAGCTGCTTGTTTGGCATAATGAGTTCTTAGTGTATTTGCTTAGCTTCTGCGCAATATGTTTTTGTGTTGACTTCTCCCCTCATGTTATTTCAGTCTCTGGGTTGGATGAGTGCCTCTGGCCTCTTCAAGTTGTTCATGGGATGAGGATTCCTGGAGATATGAGCACCAACTTTATTTGCACAGAATCTCATCATTGTGATGCACTGCTCCCCAGACTGCTATTTTTTCCCTCATCTCATCTTGTCTGACAAGCCCTAGGAATGACTGTACCTTGCAACATTCGGGTTGATTTTACATAAGATGGAAGAATGGATTCAAGTCAGAAAGTTTCTTTATTGTACTGCATTCTGATTAACAACTTCCAGGCTTAATACTGATGTGTAATCTATCAACAAATAATATCAAGTTCAGTTTCTCATGAGTCTCCAGTAAATTGAAGGTTTGCACTGAAATTCCCCTGGTGGGGACTAAACAATTGTGAGCTCCATTGTGGAATGTAGTCATGGCACTTGACTGTCTGAGCTTCACCACAGATGTTTGTTGAGTGTCACCAAAAACCTAGGAGATGGGTAAATTTTCAAGTAAGTGCTTCAATATTTCAGTGAGTCCAGGCATTATGTGAGGCTATTTCATAAAAAGGGAAAGAAATTGAATTGAATAAACACTATAGAAAAGCACACTATAACAAATGATATTCCTGAATCTATGTGAGCTCAGATGGGGTTCATTCACCATCCATGTTAATGTATCCCCCATGGACGGGCTTCCTATTCCTATTCACATGTAGATACACCCAGTGCATCATGTTCAAGTTCAGTGGATGCCCATTGGGTGTGCACATGGTAACCACACTCCAAAATGGTACATAGAGGCATAAATAGTGGCTGTGAGACAGAAGAGATGATTCTTCTGAAATTTATTATTGATGAACATGGGGGCACCAATATAATCGGTGCCTGCTTCCTGACTACAGCTGCATCACAGGTCCACATGGACACAGATCATGACAATGAGGATAAGGCTGAGCTGCCAAAGATTAAGAGTTTAGACAAAGTTACATCCATTATCTAAAGTAATGGGAGGGTATATGAATGTTGTATATATTCTGTAATGAATACAGAAACATACTGCTCTTCATATCAATACAATTTTATTTGCCTGTTATTTCTTTTTTATCATTGTTCAAGTACAGTTTTCTGCCTCCCCCTGACCCCTCTCCACCACCCCAGCCCTCCCCACCTCCCTCCTCTATTTCTACCCCTCTTGTTGTTGTCCATGTGTCCTTTATAATTGTTTATGTTAACCCTTTACCTTCTTCCCCCATTATCCTCTCCTCTCCCCTTTCGGGTCACAGTCAGCCTGTTCTGTATTTCAGTGTGTTTGGCTATACTTTACTTGCTTGTTCATTTTATTGATTAGGTTACTGTGGGGTTTTTTGTAACAAATTGTTTTTATTTAATTATTTTTGAAGTACAGTTTTTGTCTATTTCTCCCATCCCAGCCCCCCTGCCCCGTGCTCCCCACCTTCCTCCCATTTCCACTCCCCTTAGCTCTCATCCTTGTGTCCTTCCTATTTGTTCCTCCAAATCCCTCCCCTTTTTCCCCCTTAAATTTCCTTCCCTCTCCCCTCTGGTCACTGTCCCCTTGTTCTCTATTTCAGTGTCTTTTTTTTTTATTCTGCTTGCTTGTTTGTTTTGTTGTTTAGCTTCCTGTGAAAGGTGAGATCATATGGTATTTGTCTTTTACAACCTGGCTTATTTCACTTAGCATAATGCTCTCCAGTTTTATCCATGCTGTTGCAAAAGCTAGAAACTCCTTCTTTCTTTCTGCTGTGTAGAATTCCATTGTGTAAATATACCATAGTTTTTTGATCCATTCATTTACTGATGAGCACTTGGGCTGCTTCCAGCACTTGGATACTGTAAATTGTTCTGCTATGAACTTTGGGGTGCATAGGTGTTTTTGGATTGTTGTTTCAGCGTTCTAAGGACGTAATCCTAGCAGTGGAATTGCCAGGTAAAAAGGCAGTTACACTTTCTGAGGAAATGTCATACTGTTTTTCATAGTGGTTGCACCAATCTGCATTCACATCAATTATTTATTAAATATTTTATTTACTTTTGTTTACTTGTTTATTTATTTTTAGAGAGAAAGGAAGGGAGAAAGAGGAGGAAGACATATCAGTGTGTGGTTGCCTCTCAAATGCCTTCTGCTGGGGCCATGGCCCACAACCCCGGCATGTGCCCTCATAACAGGGTGCAGTCACGGGGCCCCAAAACAGAGATTTTAATGAGGTCCAGAACTCAGGGTATCTAGGATACATTAAAAATATATGATGCTCTCACCCCCATAAGTCTGAACTGGGGGATGTGACACATGAAGCAGAGTCATTAAGTGTTGTTTTGCATAGAGCCAATTTTGCAAATACCCTGTAGAATGGCCATTTATCATATCTGTAACTTTCAACTGGTTTCATGGATATGTTACATATCTGTGGCCATGCCTTGAGCTGGGGAGATGGGAGTGACTTCCACCCATGACTTAGCAGGGAGGCAACTCCACTGGTTACAGAACCTAAGTGAGAACTTGTCGATAATTGGCTCCACACCACAGGGCCACAATTGCCCGGACTTACTATGGCAGCCCAGTAAAGCTTTGAAAATATGGGAACGCTGGCAGGTATAGATGACTGTAGGAAGTGTTGGAAAATTAGGCTGCAGAGTGAGATTGGTGCTGGAATTTAGACCCAGGCACAGCAGACATGGGAAAGGAGAAGCACAAGGCTTTGTGTCTGTCTTTGCCACGCAGCTTAGGTGCTGGAAAACAAGATGTAGTGGTAATCCAGAGCTCTCTCTTAGAAGTTTGGGAGAATGCAGCATAGATTTTGTGGGAAGGAAAGGGGTGAAAGGACTCTTGCTGGTGGGTCAGGAGAAGATGCCACATGGGTTTGCATTAAGAACTTGAGATTGCGGTGGCGACAAAGCTGATGGTACTGGGAATGGTGATAGGCCTGTCTGCTGAACATTGATTACTGGGAAGAACTGGGGGCTACCTGAGCCATGAACTTCTATTTCTTTTTCTGAGATATGGTATCCAGAGTGAGCAAAGGGGGGAACAGAAGGACTGTTTGTGTTTGTGAGTGTTTTAAGAGACTTGGGGATTTTTAACAAAGGCAGTGAAACATTACTCTAAGTTGGTATAACTTTTACATAAATAGTTCCTTTCCTTTTGACCAATCTCTGGAATTAAGAGCTATAAGTCCCAGGGCAAGGTGAACCTAGTACAGGGGGATCATGGGAGCAGGGGGTGTCCATTCAATAATAGTATCTTGACCCCCCCACAGGTCTGTTCTGTAGCGTCCTGACTGGGAATGGAACCAGCAATCTTATCACTTGAAGGCCAGCATTCAATCCACTGAGCCACACCAGCCAGGACATATATCTCTTATTTTATATAGTGATTTGCATAAAGATTTTCTATAATCAAATTTCTAGAATTTAATCACACACTCCCAAATCTCCAACTACATATTTACCTAAGCAGATCTGTGGGTATCTCTTCCCATAGAGCCCCCCTGCTATTGCAGATGAAAATAATCCAAGACATGATCTGTTTGGGGAGGAAAGGACCAATATCTCAGAGGAGAAAAGCCCTGAACATCTCCTTTCCTGTATCTTTATTGAGTTCATCTCACAAAGAGATACATAGTATGCACATAAATCTCATCAACCAATGCTCAAAATAATACTGACATCATTTACAGATAATAGTTGAAGAAACACAGGGATTGTCTTTGGTGAATATGGCTTTAGCTCATGTGTCTGTTTCATATCAACAAGGTAGAGAAAGCCTAAAAGGGAAAAAATGTACGTTCCTTCTTTGGCCAAATATTAATTGGAGCTATTTGTTCCAGTACAAGGTCACAGCTGCCTCTGGCAAAGTTCCCAGGCTGAGAGAAGAGATTAGGAGACTTTTTACAGAAAAAATGCAGACTCAGGCTATGACATAGACAAGGGGTGAGGGTCTTTCTGCCCCTTCTATGTAGACCCCTAAGTTTTTCCCTGATGGCCCATTGTGACTGTGCTTGTGTTAGGTTGCCCTTCCCTTGAAGGGTCTTAGCTGTCATTAGCTAACCAGTCATCCACCTGGGCTGAGCAGGGGGAAGTGAGGGACTCAGGGTCTGTGCTCGTGCCAGAAGGAAATATTCTGTCTCCTTAGTGGATAATGTCCCCTAGGCCTTTTTGCTCAGCCTTAGCCGGGGGGACTTTATGTACATTAATAAGGTTGCAGTCCCTGAAATTAGGTAGGATGACTGCCAACACAGATCTGGTCATGACTCTTTCTAATGTCCACAATGGTTGAACCTGGTTTTACTACATTGTCTAGCTGCAGGGGTGTCCAATCTTTTGTAATATCAGGACCACATTGGTATAAGAAGTACCATCTTGAGTCACACATTAAACACATCACAACATATAAATAAACAAACAAACAAATAAATATTATAATGTTTTAAGTGCATCTATATGAATGTGCCCCAAAGGCCATAGGTTGGACACCTGTGAGGGGGATTAAAAAAGGCAGTGAAGCTGCTGCACTTTTTGTACCAAACTCTACTGAAGAAACATGACCTGGAAGAATACTCTCATTCTCTGAAGAGTTCACACTTCTGTCTCAAAATGATCAACACAGATGCTCAATCTCTTCCAACACTGGGTCTCCATGCTCTAGGGTCACAATCTGTTCTTAGTTCATACTCTGATCTTTTGTAGGGAATATAGAGTCAGATGAAATATTTCTGTCTCTTGAGCAAAAATCTCCTGAAGTTTTCATCTTCCCTCTCATCATAAAGATTGATGTCTCTGGGTGTGTTCCTTACTGGTATCCTTGAAAGGCATTTCATGTTTATCTTTACTTACATTCTTATATGGCTATTCATGAAATTATTCTACTCGGTCTACCCACTGTTAGTGTGGCTATATATGTTGTCCCTCCAAAGCAGTTATTAATATCCACAATATCACAGATATTTTCCCAGTAGCCCTAATATTTTCTTTCCTTGGTATGAGCACACCTGAGTAGCCCTTCTAAACACACATCAACATATGCACACCTGTTATAATTTTTTTTTTATCGATGAGCAGCAATGTGCACCAACTTCTGACCAGATTCATAGTCTTCCTACCACCAGGACTGACCTGTGTACATCAGTTTAAACCAAGAGGCCAAAGACCACCTGATGAATGTGGGGTTCCCTGGTTCTGGATGTCAGTGTCTGTTTCTTCCTCTTGGCTGGCCTGTAGTAGGTGAGTCCACATTTTCATGTTCTAACCAAAGGGCTTGGATTTTTATTTGTGAGATGCTTCCTCCAACTCCTAGTGACTGTTCAATAACTTACATTCAGGCAGGTAGAGTTTATTACTTATTTCATGCAACAAATATTATTAAACACCCAGAAAGCATTATTTTAACATTCTCCAGACTGCAAAAACCAGATACTTTAAAAAATTTATTTGTTATTTTTTTATTTGTTGTTCAAGTACAGTTATCTCTATTTTCACCCCACCACGCACCCCCACCTGACCCATCCCTACATTCCAACCTCAAAACTATCCCCTTGGGCTTTGTCTATGTGTTCTTTATACATGTTCCTTGATTCCCCTTCCCCTATTATCCTCTATTATCCTTCTACCAACTCCTCTCTGGTTATTGTCAGTTTGCTGTTTATTACAATCTCTCACGTTGTATATTGCTTGCTTGTTTGCTTTGTTGATTAGAATCCACTTATAGGTGATATCATATGGTATTTGTCTTTTACTGTCTGGCTTATTTCACTTAGCATAGTGTTCTCTAGTTCCATCCATGCTGTTGCAAAGGGTAGAAGCTCCTTTATTTCTGCTGCATAGAATGCCATTATGTAAATGTACCACTGTTTTTTGATCTATTCATTTACTGATGGGCACTTGGGTTGCTTCCAGCACTTGGCTACTGTAAATGGTGCTGCTGTGAACATCAGGGTGTGAAGGTTCTTTTGAGCTGCTGTTTCATGATCCTTAGGGTATAATCCCAACAGTGGTATTGCTTGGACAAAAAGCAGTTCCATTTTTAGTTTTCTGAAGAAATTCCATATTGTTTTCTACAGTGGCTGTACCTGTCTGCATTCCCACCAACAGTGCATCAGGGTTCTCTTAGCTCCACGACGTTTTCAACATTTGTTAGTTGAACATTTGATGATTGCTAGTCTCACCAGTTTGATGGGATATCTCACTGTGTCTTTAATTTGCATATATTTGATGGCTAGTGATGCTGAGCATCTTCTCTTATGTCTTTGAGCTCTCAGTATGACCCCTTTGGAGATGTGTCTGTTAAGGTCCTTTGTCCATTTTTTTTAAGTTGGGTGTTTGTTTGTTTGTTTTTTCCTGGAGTGGAGTCCTGTGAGTTCTTTATGTATTTTGGAGATCAAACCCTTGTCCAAGGTATCATTTGCAAATATGTTTCTTCATACAATTGGCTGTCTTTTCATTTTAATGCTGTTTGCTTTATCTGTGCAGAAACTTTTTATTTGGATGAGGAACCATTTATTTTTCTTTCCATTGTGTCCCTTACTATAGCGGACATATCAGTGAAAATACTGCTGCATGAAACATCAGAGATTCTCCCACTTATATTCTCCGCTAGGACTTTTATGGTGCCTTGACTTATATTAAAGTCTTTTATGCATGTTGATTTAATATTTGTGTATGGTGTAAGTTGGTGACTGAGTATCATTTTTTTTTTTTGCCTATAGCTGTATAGATGTCCCAGCACCACTTGTCAAAGAGGCTATGTTTCCTCCATTTTATGTTTTTTCCCTCTTTCTTGAATATTAATTGTAGAGTCTTGGGTTTATTTCTGGGCTCTCTATTATGTTCCATTGATCTATGTGCCTGTTCTTATGCCAGTACCAGGCTGACTTAGTTCCAGTGGAGCCATAATATAGTTTTTTAATCAAGTATTGTGATATCTCTAACCTTCTTCTGGAAAATTGCTGTGACTATTTCAGTGCCATTTACCATTCCATATAAATGTTTGAAATGTTTGCTCGATGTTTTTTTTTCCAAATAAGTGTTTGGAATTCTAATAGGGAGTGTGTTGAATCTATAAATTGCTTTGGGTAATGTGGACATTTTGTTGATGTTATTTCTTCCAATCCATTAACCCAGTATATGCTTCCATTTCTTGGTGTCTTTCTTAATTTCTTTCTACAGTGTTGTGTACTTTTCTGACTCTTTCCCCTCGTTGGTAAGGTTTATTCCTAGGTACATTATTTTTTCTCATTGCTATAGCAAATTGAATTTTCCCTGGGTTTCATCCTGATCTTTCATTGTAGATGTATGAAAATGTCTTTGAAGTATTAATATTGACTTTGAATCCCACTATTTTGCCAAATTCATTTATTAGGTTGACTAGTTTTTTTTGTGGAATCTATAGGATTTTCTATATACACTATCATGTCATCAGCAAACAGTGACAGTTTTACTTCCTCCTTTTCCATTTAGATACTGTTTTTCTATTTCTTATCTGACCTCTGTGGCTAGTACTTCCAATACTATATTGAATAGAAGGGGTGAGAGCGAACAACCTTGACTTGTTACTGATTTTAGTGGGAAAGCTTTTAGTTTTTACCTGTTTAGTATGATAGTGGCTGAACGTCTCCCTTATAAAGCTTTTATCATGTTGTGGAATGATCCTCCTACTCCCACTTTGCTGAGTGTTTTTATAATAAATGGGTGGTGTCCATAATCAAATGCTTTTTCCCACAACCACTGATATGATTGTGTGATTTTTGTCTTTCCTTTTGTTTATGTGATTTATTACCTTTATTGATTTGAGAATATTGTACCATTCCTGCATCCCTAGGATGAACCCCACTTGGCCATGCTGTATCTTTTTAATGTGTTGCTGTGTGTGGTTTACTAAGATGTCTTTGTGGATTTTAGCATCTGTGTTCTTCAGTGATATTGACCTGTAGTTCTCTTTCTTTGTTCAGTCTTTATATTCTTTTGGAATTAGGGTGATGCTGGTTTCATAAAAAGAGTTGGGGAGTCTTCCCTTTTGTATTTTTTAAAATAGTCTCAGAAGGGTAGGGGTTTGCTCCTCCTTAAATGTTTTGTAAACTTCTCCTGTGAAACCATTCAGTCTATGGCTGTAGTGTGTCAGGAGATTTTTTATTGTTTTGATTTCACTAGCTGTTATTTGTCTGTGCAAGATTTCTTCTTGTTCTACATCCAGTTATTGGAGATTGTATTTTTCTAGAAATTTGTCCATTTCACCCTGGTTTTAAGTTTTTTTGTCATATTGTTGTTTGGAAAAATTTCTTACATTCCTTTTTATCTCTGTGCTATGAGTTGTAATCTCTCTCATTTCTGATTTTGTTTATTTAGGTTCTCTCTCTTTGTTTCTTGATGAGTCTGCTTAAAAGCTTGTTGATTTCATTTATCTTCTAGAAGAACCAGCTCCTGGATTTATTGGTTTTTGCATTGTTGTTTTATTCTCTATGTCATTTAATTCTACTCTCATTTGGGTTTTTTCCTTCTGTGTACTCGCTTTGGGCTTTTTTCATTATTGTTCCTCCAGTTCTTGTTGACGTAGGCTTAAGTTGTTTATTTAAATTTTTTTAATATTTTTATGTAGGCCTGTATTGCTATGAACTTCCCTCTGAAGCCTGCCCTTGCTCTGTCCCATAAGTTTTGGACTGCTGTCCACAAGTTCATTTTGATTTGTTTCCAGATAGTTTTTGAATTCTTTATTGATCTCATTGTTAACCCATTCATTGTTTAATAGCATGTTATTCAATCTCCATGATTCTGAGCGTTTTTAAGTTTTTTTCTGCTTCGGGTTGGTTTCCAGTTTCAGTCTCATGTGGTCCAAGAACATGTACAATATGATTTATATTTTCTTGAATTTGTTGAGGCTTGTTTTTTTTTATTATGTGGTCTATCTTTAATGATGTTCCATATGCATTTAAAAATGTGTATTTTGCTTCTTTGGAATGAAAGGATACATATCTTTTAAAAATATTTTATTTATTTATTTTTAAAGAGAGAGGAATAGAAGGAGAAAGAGTGGGAGAGAAACACCAATGTGTGGTTGCCTCTCATTTGTCCCCTACTGGAGACCTGGCCTGCAACCCAGACGTGTGCCCTCACTGGGAATCAAACCAACGACAGTTTGCTTCACAGGCCGGTGCTCAATTTACCGAGCTACACCAGCCAGGGCAGGATATCTTCCTATCTATCTATCTATCTATCTATCTATCTATCTATCTATCTATCTATCATCTATCTATCTAATCTTTCCATATGTCCATATCTATTATGTATATACATACATACATATACACTATGCATACACGTATACATATACATGAATATTAAATCTTGTTGCTCTAGGACATTGTTCTATACTGCAACACCTTTGTTGATATTTTGTTTGGAATATCTATCCATTTTTGACAAAGGGATATGAAAATCTCCTAGTATAAGTGTGTTGCTGTCTGCATACTTCTTGAAGTACTCCAAGATTTGCCTTGTACATTTGGTTGCTTCCTTGTTGAGTGCATCTGTGTTTACATTTTTTATGCCTTCTTGTTAGATTCTTCCCTTGAGTATTATGAACTTTTATGTCTCTTTTTATGGCTTTCGTTTTGCAGCCTATTTTGCCTGATAAAAGTATTGCTACCCTAGCTTTTTTTCCCCTTGTCCATTTGCTTGGAATATTTTTTTCAACCTTTCACTTTCAGTCTCTGTAGGTCTTTTTTTCCTGAGGTGGGTCTCTTTTCAGTAACATATGTGTGGATCATATTTTATTATCTATTCAGATACCCTACGACTTTTGATTGGAGCACTTAATCCTTTAACAGTTAAGGTTATTACTGAGACATATTTATTCATTTTCCCCCTTTTGTACCTGTGTCCTCTCTCTCTCACTCTTTTTATTTTTTTAAAATTTTTTATTGATTATGCTGTTACAGTTGTTCTATTCCCCCTTTATTCCCCTCCACCCTGCCCCTCATCCCCACCATTACCCCCCCTTTAGTTTATGACCATGTGTCTCAAGTCCTTTAGATTCTATATTTCCCATGCTATTCTTGCCCCCCCCATCTATTTTTTATCTACTGTCTATGCTACTTATTTTCTGTACCTTCTCCCCCCTTCTCCTCCTCCCACTCCCCCTGTTGCTAACCCTCCTTGAGATCTTCATTTCTATGTTTCCACTCCTGATCTAGCTGTCCTTTTAGTTTGCTTTTGTTTTAGGTGTGCTTGTTAATAACTGTGAGTTTGTTGTCCTTTCACTGTTCATGTTTCTTTAACTTCTTTTTCTTAGATAAGTCCCTTTAACATTTCATATAAGAAGGGCTTGGTGATGATGAACTCCTTGAATTTGATCTTATCTGAGAAGCACCTTATCTGTCCTTCCATTTTAAATGAAAGTTTTGCTGGATACAGCAATCTTGGATTTGGTCTTTAGATTTCATGACTTGGAATACCTCTTTCCAGCCCCTTCTTGCCTGTAAGGTCTCTTTTGAGAAATCTGCTGACAGTCTGATGGGGACTCCTTTGTAGGTGACTGTCCCCTTATTTCTTGCTGCTTCTAGTATTCTCTCCATTTTAATTTTGGCTAATGTAATTATGATGTGCTTTGGTGTGTTCCTTCTTGGGTCCAACTTTTTTGGGACTCTCTGAGCTTCCTGGATTTCCTGGAAGTCTATTTCCTTTGCCAGATTGGGGAAATTCTCCTTTCTTATTTGTTCAAATAAGTTTTCCACTGGTGGCTGTGCCTTTCCCCCTTCTGGTACCCCTATAATTTGGATGTTGGAGCATTTCAAGATGTCCTGGAGGTTCCTAAGACTCTCCTCATTTCTTTGAATTCTTGCTTCTTGACTCTTTTCTGTTTGGTCATTATTTGCTTTCTTCTGGCCCACTCCATTGATTTGAGTCCCAGTTTCCTTTTCATTGCTATCGGTGTCCTGTGCAATTCCATTCATTTCAATTAGTTTCGCCTTCATATATTTGTCTAATTTTTCGGTATAATCAACCAGTTCTGTGAGGATCCTGATCACCAATGTTTTAAACTGTGCATCTGTAAGTTTTGCTATTTCTTCATCACTTAGATCTACTGGCTCTGGGGCTCTGAGATCCGCCTGCGCCATTCTTGGTTTTTCGGGCCTGGTCAGGCTGAAGAATTTGTTGTTAACGGACTTCCGAAAAGTTCAATTTTCCGTGTTCTGGCTGTGTTTTCTGTGACTAATATTTAGTTTTCTCTAATCTTGGTTGTGTGAGGAGGCATGACACATCCACCTATGCCTCCATCTTGGCGGAAGTCTCTCACTCTTTTTCTTTCACTTCTTATAGCAGGACCCTCAGCATAAATTGAATGGCTGGTCTGGTGGAGTGCATTCTTTCAGACTTCTTTTGTTTGGTAAACTCTTTATTCCACCTTTAATTTTAATTGCCAACCTTGCTGGGTTGAGTAGTATTGGTTGCAGGAGTTTGCTTTTCATTTGCTGCAATGTTACATGCAGTTCTCTTCTAGCCTGAAATTTGTCTCTTGAGAAAATAGCTTCTATCCTTATTGGTGCTCTCTTGTATATTACTTGTCATTTTTCCTTTGCCATTTTTAAGATGATCACATTTTCTCTAACTTGGCATTTTAATTACAATTTGTCTTTGAGTAGTCCTCTTTATTTTTTTATAATTAATTTTATTTAGTTATTTTTCAAGTACAGTTTTTTTTTATTTTATTTACTTATTTTTCAAGTACAGTTTTTTGTCTATTTTTCCCATCCCAGCCTCCCCCGCCCCTTGCTCCCCACCTCCCTCCCATTTCCACCCCCCTTAGTTCTCGTCCCTGTGTCCTTCCTATTTGTTCCTCCAAATCCCTCCCCCATTTTCCCCTTAACTTCCCTTCCTTCTCCCCTCTGGTCACTATCCCCTTGTTCTCTATCTCAGTGTCTTTGTTTTTTGTTTTTTTTTCTGCTTGCTTGTTTGTTTTGTTGTTTAGCTTCCTGTTAAAGGTGAGATCATATGGTATTTGTCTTTCAGCACCTGGCCTATTTCACTCAGCATAATACTTTCCAGTTCCATCCATGTTGTTGAAAAAAGGTAGTAGCTCCTTCTTTCTCTCTGCAGCATAGAATTCCATTCTGTATATGCACCACAATTTTTGGATCCATTCATTTACTGATGGGCACCTAGGTTGCTTCCAACTCTTGGCTACTGTAAATTGTGTTGCTATGAACATTGTGGTGCATAAGTTCTTTGATATTGATGTTTTAGGATTCTTAGGACATAATCCCAGCAGTGGAATTGCTGGGTCAAAAGGCAGGTCGATTTTTATTTTTCTGAGAAAATTCCATACTGTTTTCCATAATGGTTGTACCAGTCTGCAATCCCACCAACAGTGAACTTAGGACCCCTTTTCCCCACGACCTCTCCAACATTTGTTGTTTGTTGCTTTGTTTATGATAGCCATCCTGACTGGTGTAAAGTGGTATCTCATTGTGGTTTTAATTTGCAACTCTCTGATGGCTAGCAATATTGAGCATCTCTTCATGTGTCTCTGGATGTTCTGTGTGTCCTCCTTGGAGAAGTGTCTGTTCAAGTCCTTTTCCCGTTTTTTAATTGGGTTGGGTGTCTTCTTAGAGTGGAGTCGTGTAAGTTCTTTGTATATTTTGGAGATTAAACCGTTGTCTGAGGTATCATTGGCAAATATGCTTTCCCATACAGTTGGCTGTCTTGCTAATTTAATACTGTTTTCTTTAGCCATGCAGAAGCTTTTTATTTTGATGAGATCCCATTTGTTTATTCTTTCCTTTACATTCCTTGCTCTAGGGGACATAGCAGTAAAAAAGTTTCTGCGTGAAATATCTGAGATTTTCTTGCCAATGTTCTCCTCTAGGACTTTAATGGTGTCATGGCTTACATTTAAGTCTTTTATCCACCTTGAATTTATTTTGGTGTATGGTGTAAGTCTGTGCTCAAGTTTCATTTTTTTGCACGTAGCTGTCCATTTCTCCAAACACCATTTGTTGAAGAGGCTATCTTTACTCCATTTTATGTTACTGCCCCCCTTGTTGAATATTAATTGACTGTAGAGAGTTGGGTTGATTGCTGGGCTCTCTGTTCTGTTCCATTGGTCTATGTGCCTGTTTTTATGCCAGTATCAGGCTGTTTTGATTACAGTGGCCTAGTAATACAGCTTGATGTCAGGTATTGTGATCCCCCCTACTTTGTTCTTCTTTCTCAAAAGAGCAGCTGCTATTTGGGCTTGTTTCTGGTTCCATATAAATTTTCGAATTGTTTGTTCTATGTCTGTGAAATATGCCATTTGTACTTTAATAGGTATTGCATTGAATCTGTATATTGCTTTGGGTATTATGGACATTTTGATGATGTTAATTCTTCCAATCCATGAACAAGGTATATGTTTCCATTGAGTAGTCCTCTTTAAATTTATTTTGATTGGGACCCTCTGAGCTTCCTGAACTGAAGCGACTTTTTCCCTCTGTAGGTTTGGAAACTTTTCTGTCATCCTTTTTTTCAAATGTTCCTTTTCTTCTTTTCCTGGTATCCCTATGGTTCAAATGTTGTTGTGTTTCATGTTGTCTTGAAATTCCCTTAGGCCATCTTCATATATTTTGAGTCATTTTTCATGCAGCTACTCTACCTATGTGTTTCTTTCTACCTTGTCTTCCAGCTAAAAAATTCCATCCTCTACTTCATCCAGCCTGCTTTTAATTCCTTCTAATTTTTTTTTTAGAAATTGTAGTCTTCTTTCTTTCCTGGTTACTGTTTACAGTTTCTGTGTCCTTTTTCATACTATTGTATTTCTCCCTCAGTTCTTTATACTTGTCTGTGAGTTCCTTGAGCATCTTTATTACCATTCTTTTGAATTATATATCTCATAGTTTGCTTGCTTCAAATTCATTCAGCTCTTGTAGTGGGGAGTCTTCTCTGGTGGACTCTGCTCTACTGGTGACCCCAGCTACCAAAGATGAGAATAAGTCTCCCAATAAATGATCTGCTCAAGAAAGAAAGGTGGACAATCTCTCAAAAGAGAAGGCCCAGAAGCTTTTTCCTCAATGGGCTTTTAATGGATTTAATTTGCATAGCAATACAAGGTATATACGTAAAGCTCATCAATCACTGTCAGGCAGAAATGCCCAAATAATAGATATCATTCAAATAACTCTCAGGGCTTACTTTGAATCAGGGTCAGATAGCTAAAGGGCCATAAAACTTTGAAGAAACAAACTCATTATATGCTTGGACCCTTATCATTTAAATTGAGAGAATTAGCAAAGTAGGTTTCACAGGATTTTATACATTCTTTCTTAGGCCTGATTGCCCTAAGGAACCCACCCTTTCCAGCACAGGACCACACCTACCTCTTTCATTGTTTCAGGCTTAAGTCAGACAGAGGAAGTAAGGCAGCCAAGAGATGAGGAGACTTTTTGTACACAAAATGAGGATTCAGGTTATGTCAAAGGCAAGGGGTGAGGGTCCATCACCCCTTTTTCTATAGACCCCAATCCCTCCCTGAGGGCCCCTTTATGACCATGACTGTCTTAGATCATCCCTCCTTTGAGGATTCTTACCTGCCATTGGCTAACCAGTCATCCACCAGGGACCAAGAAGGGTGAGGTGAAAAGGGGCAGAGGTGGTGCTTTTACAAGGAAGATAAGCTTTGTTTTCTAAGTGGCTTAAGGTCCCAAGGTCTTTCTACTCAACCTTAGCTATGAGGGATTACAGTTTGTGAAACCAGGCAGTGCTGTTCCCAACAGGGGTAGTGAATAATATTTGTTTGCCATATCATTTGAGGTTACAACCCTCTGGGGTTAATGCACAGAGTAGGGTGATTTGCATTCCCCAGAGTAAGGAGGTCCTGGCCCCAGGTATTAAGTTGGGGAATGAAGGATATAAGTCTGAATTTGTCCAACTTGCCTATCCAGACCAAAACCTTAAGAGTCGACACACTTTTGTGGGGCTGAGAAATGCCCCCTATCCCAGGTATAGAAATGTAAACAAAATAGAAATTACTTTCTCAAAACGAAGCATGCCAGCAGCCATCTAAAGCTGGTGGACTGCTGCTCCTTACGTCAGAGATGACCTGGCTGGAACTCCACTTCATGACATTTGGTCTGCACCAGTTGTAAGTCTGCTGCTCAGCACTGCGTGGAGCTGCACCCGGGGGTTGATGCAGCATGCCAGGACCTGTGCCTGGTCCTGGTAGCAAGGGGAAGGTTGCTCCCACACACATGGGAAGGAGGGGAGGCAAGGGGGACCAATCCCCTGCTCCGTCACTGTCACCCTTTCTTGGTAGAAAAACCTGGTTCTGTGGTGCTATGAGCGCGTGCATGCACTGGCACTCATCAGGCACAGCCGTGATGCCTGTTGCTGCTGGGGCAACCCACGGGAAGGGCTCGGATTGTGTCCAGAGTTGTTGCCACCATCCCATAAGTCCCTTTTCTATTTGTCTAAGGTTTACTGATTATGAGGGCTTCTCTGACCTGCTTTTTATCATATTTCCAAATCTAAAGATTCTTTATCAGGGAGGTATGCTGCAGCCTTAACAAGCTACTGAATCAGACTAAAACATGTCTCCTGTTTCTTAGAGAGCCTGTTCCCCGTGGTTGAGGAGTTTCAGAAACCTTTAAAGACATTTTTTAACAAATAAAATAAACTTTTCTGGAATGCCTCCCACTGCAAGCCCAGCAATTACAAAACCAGTTTTTCATTATCAGCTTTTCCTTATGCAGGTGGGCAGAACCTGCCTGCAACTAACATTGATATTGATATTTATTAGTAATGGTGGCAATGGAGGTGGTATCATTATAATGATAGAATTTGGAAGGGATCTTGGCCTAATAACCTAGATGGAAACTCTTCCTTATCCATGGCCATCAACTTTTTGGAAGACCTTGGGTCACCTTACTGATGTGGCCTTTCTGATTTCAATCTCCCAAAGGTATCTAACAGGAGGCATCTGGTTCATTTACAGATACAATGTTATGGTGTGTGGACATCCACCATGATTACAGAAAATAAGAAGAATGATTGCATGTAAGAAAATTATGATAATGACTGCAGTAGTGGTAATGATGATATGATGATGAAGATGATGATGGGTATTTTGATGATGATGATGATCGTAATGGATGTAATAAATGTTATGGTAATGATGATGATAGTGCTAGTGGTGCTGGTGCGCTGAGACATGGCTCTTGGTGCTATGACACTATGGCTCCTCTTACAGACACACCTTCACGAGGGTTCTACCAGTCAAGAATGCCCTCTCTTACCTGTAAGTATGTAAAAAGTTTAAAAATGAGCCTCGGTGAATTATGCAGTTGTTGTGACTCACAGCATAATCAGACAAGTAATGAACTCAGATACATGCATTTCCTAGTCCCCTGGACCTGTGAAATTGTAACTAAATATAATAAGGACACTTAAAATGTGACTGTGTGTATCACAGAATACCCTTTCTACAATTTACGAGTCTTCTGACCCTACAAAGTCAAAGGCTGATAGATGTTCCAGGTTCCAGCACAATCTAAGATATCACAGCATTATTTTCTGCCCTCCCTCAGGGAAAGATCTTAAGGAAGGTACTCATCTCAGACCACGGTCTTGTGAGTATCCCTTATGCTTGGGTTGTACTGATGTCATCACACACAGCAGGGGGAAGTGTGGAGACTGTTGACAATGGAAGTCCCACATCCATCCTGCACTATATTCCTGTGACAACTGAACCAATCAGATACCTGGCACTGCCATCTACACGCATTTATTTTTGGGATGTCTGGAGGTCAGAATGAATATGTCAGCAGAAATGATGTTCATTCACTTTTCATGTAATTCATCCCTTTGCATGGTGTTCTTTTTTCCACTTTGCACATTGATACATTCAGTGCACCAGGTTCAAGTTCAGTGGATGCCTGCCAGGTATGAACTTAATGACAGACTCCCATGGGTCACATGCATGTGTGAATATAGGCAGTGAGAGAGAGGGAAGATTATTCTTCTGAAATTAACTATAAAAAAACACGGGGCCCACCTTACTCTTCTCTGGCTTCCTGATTAAGGGTACATCATGTCCATGTAAACACAGATCCTGATGGGGAATATCAGTCTGGACCACCACTAAGAATGGTTGGATATAAAGTTACATATAATGGCTCCAGTAATAGGTGTTTATTTGAATGATTTATCCATCCTGTGATCAATGGATAAAGAAAAACTATGCTCTTCACATCAATTATGAATTTATTTGTATGTGTTATTTTCTATTAGTGGTTTAAATCAAGTTTTCCAAAATCAAATTTCTTTTTTTTAATTTTATAATTAGTCACATTTAATACATTTTCTTGTTAATTCCAGTGATTTTCCTTTTTTAATTTTATGTAGTTATTTTTCAAGTACAACTCTTTGTCTATTTCTCCCATCTCAGCCCCCGCCCACCCAGTGCTTCCCACCTTTCTCCCATTTCCTCCCCCCCCAGTCCTCATCCCTGTGTCTTTCATACTTGATCCCCCAAATCCCTCCCCTTTTTCCCCCTTAAATTTCCTTCCCTCTCCCCTCTGGTCACTGCCCCCTTTTTCTCTATTTCAGTGTCTTTGTTTTTATTCTGCTTGCTTGTTTGTTTTGTTGTTTAGCTTCCTGTTAAAGGTGAGATCATATAGTATTTGTCTTTCTTTTTTTAATATTATTTTATTTAGTTACTTTTCAAGTACATTTTTTTTCATCTATTTCTCCCATCCCACCCCACCCCCCCGCCCGGTCTCCCCCCTCCCTCCCATTTCCCCCCCCCAGTCCTCATCCCTGTGTCTTTCATACTTGTTCCTCAAAATCCCTCCCCCTTTTTCCCCCTAAGTTCCCTTCCCTCTCCCCTCTGGTCGCTTCCCCCTTGTTCTCTATTTCAGTGTTTTTGTTTTTATTCTGCTTGCTTGTTTGTTTTATTGTTTAGGTTCCTGTCAAAGGTGAGATCATATGGTATTTGTCCTTCAATGCCTGGCCTAGTTCACTCAGCATAATGCTTTCCAGTTCCATCCATGTTGTTGCAAAGGGTAGGAGCTCCTTCTTTCTCTGTGCTGCATAGAATTCCATTGTGTATATGTACCACAATTTTTTTATCCATTCATTTTCTAATGGGCACCTAGGTTGCTTCCAGCTCATGACTATTGTAAATTGGGCTGCTATTAACATTGTGATGCATAAGTTCTTTGATATTGATGTTTTAGGATTCTTAGGATATAATCCTAGCAGTTGAATCACTGGGTCAAAAGGCAGGTCTATTTTTATTTTTCTGAATATTCGCCAAAATCAAATTTCTAATATTTCAAACTACTTAGTACTCAAATTCTACCTAAAACCTCAACAAAGCAGACCTAGTAGTGACTGAGTTTCTTCTGTGTCCCAAATGTTTGAAACTTGTTTGACCGACCACAGAGAAAAAGGAATGAGACTGTGAGGCTTCTGCACACCCAGCACCAAACTCCACTGAGTGAACATGACCTAGGAGTTCTTCTGCTTCTCTGTGGAATTCATGCTTCTGTCTCCTAATGATCCACACAGATTTTTCACCTCCTCCAATGTTGGGTTTACAAACTCTAGGTACACCCTCTGTACTCAGTTCATATTCTGAGTGCTTTGTAGAAGAAATAGGTTCCAATGAAGATTTCCATCTCCTGAAGTTGAATCTCCTGCATTTTTAGTTCTCCCTGTGCCCACGAGGATTGCACTTCCTTGTGAGTTCGTTACTGGTGACATTCAATGGCAACTCTCATTTTATATCCCTTTATTTTGTGAAAATGTGCCACCTATCAAGTGGAGCTCCTGGGGAAGTGGAGACATTATAAATTCAAATGTGGGGAGTAATTCTTATCATATATGACCCTTGGAAAAGGGACACTCTGAGTCCATGACCTTCATATCATTGTCCATCCCAAGAGCTTCCTATATAGGTGGAGGACATGTGAATAGGGCCCCTATGCTCATGAAAAGTGGCCCAGCCCTGGCCCTGAATCTCTGGGACAGGTCCGAGCCAAGGATTTTCAGGTGTTTCCAGTCCCTGCTCAGCACAGAACACAGACCTCTCACCATGGAGTTTGGGCTCAGCTGGGTTTTCCTTGTTGCAATTTGAAAAGGTATTTTTTGGAGAATGAGAGACTCTGAGTATATGAGTGGACATGCCTGATAGAAACAGTGGATGGGTGAGAGTTTCCTGACCTGGCACCTTTGTGTTTGCAGGTGTCCAGTTCAAGGTGTAGCTGGTGGAGTCTGGGGAGGCTTGGTGGAGCCTGGGGGGGTCTCTGAGACTCTCCTGTGCATCCTCTGGATTTACTGTCAGTAGCCATGATAGGAGCTGTGTCCACTAGGCTCCAGGGAAGGTGCTGGAGTGGGTCTCATACATGAGTATTAGTGGTGGCATGTACTATTCTAACTCTGTGAAGGGCCTATTCACCACGTCCAGAGACAATACAAAGAAGGAACTCTACCTGCAGATGAACAGACTGAGAGCCGAAGACATGTCCCTATAATACTGTGCAAGTGACACAGTGAGGGGAAGTCAAAATGTAATCCCAGACACTAAACTCAATGCAAGAGATAGGAGGGCTGGGCTGTTGGAGAAACTCAGGACACCAGAGGGCTCTCAGGGAACACTGAGCTCAGGGATCAGCTAAGGAGGAGCTGCAGATTCAGTTTAAAGCTCCATTTCCTGGCAGGTATGGGGTTAACTCTCCACACAGAAGTTTCCCTCTTGACTGGACAAGTTTTCCTCCCTTCAAGATTCTGTGCTGACCTCCTATGTATCTGAATTGCAGAGGCTTGTTGTCACCAGAGGAAAACATTTCTATATGCTCCAAAGTTAGTCTCATACATTTGCTTATTCCAATCCTAATGAATCATCAGTAAATCATGAAACCGTTTGACCTACATCAATTGATTCCAACTGGAAGGTTTTTAAAACCCAAAAGTGCAGCAGCCCCACCTAGCTCAAAGTCCAAGCTGACCAACATAGGGACACATGCATGCTAGACAGCAGGCACCAGAGGCATATGAACCCAATGCCCAGGACAAAAACTCTGGCGGTGATGGTTGCTGGCTTCATGTCCATGATACCAATAACAATTGGCATGATATGGAGGTTGAGACCCCCCACTATTCCTTGTCATGAAGGTCTAGGGTGATGATGTCACACACACACGCAGAGGGGCTATATAAAAGTTTATCAATTCATTGAGGAGCCTGTTGAGAGCATAACCGACTTTTCAGTAGCTCAGGGATGGTTTGGTCATATCAGGTAAGGAGCCTCATTCAACTTCTTGTTGTTCATTCATGACAAGTTTGGAAAGGGCCCTGTTTATGGGAGAGGTCTGTATAGTTTCTATCCCATACTGCAACAAACTAAGGAGATTCCACACTTTCACTTCAGATTTCTCATGTGTGCACAGGAGGAGAAAGAGGGGTGAACTTTAATATGTCAGCATTAAATATCAAAAACTAGAGCCTGACTACTTGTTCCACTTAACACCTAGAAAACAGGAGTGAGAATGCAGATCTACCTACCATTATTGTTAGAAAACAAATTTTAGCCCTTAAAAATGACAATAATTGTTATTTTTAAGCAATAAGGGAAACTAATAATAAATTACATGACATAATATTTCCAAGTCTAGTGTCGAAGTGTGTACTCTGTAAGGTCCTCAGTTTGTTCTGGAGGTCTTGGGTCCCCATTCTGCTCCCAAAGCAAGAAACTTCCACATGATTATGGGGATCTTTCATTTGGGGAGCTCTGCTCCATGGGAGTAGCCTTCCATCTGGGTGGAATCATGATTTGACTCATTTGTTATTGATATGAGCTGGTGTTTGTGTCACTCCAAAACTCAAATATTAACAGCGGATACCCACATGGTGGTGTTAGGAGGTGGGGCCTTGGGGCGAGTGTCCGTCTGAAGGTGTATCTCTCATAACAAAATTAAGGCCTTTATAACAGAGGACAGAGGAAGCTGCCTTGCTCTGTCCACACTCTGGCATAATAGCAAAAAAAATAATAGCTGTTTAGAAACTGGGTTCTTACTAGACATCACAACTGCCAGCATTTATTATTGTATTTCCCACCAACAGATCTGTGCTAAATGCATGTCTGTTGTTGGCAATGATTCAGTCCACAATGCTTTGTTACAGCCTCCAGAGTGGATTAGGGTTGTGGTGTAACTTGACCACAAAGGTTGACTCCCTGGAGATTTACTGCCATATTTGTTGTAAAATGAACAGCATGAGTTTCCTTTGAGTGATGTCCAAGGACAGTTTTTCTCTAGTCTTTTCTTACTCACAAAAAGTCTCCAGGTTGAAGGTCATAGGAGGCTCCTAAACACATGTAGCAGGAAGGAAGCATTAGATGTGGGTATAATCCAAGAACCCCTGTGTTACTTGCCACATCAGCATGGAGCCAGGTGTAGGTTTGATGGGGGGTAAGATTTATAAATTCATGGTCCTCCCAGTCACCATCTCATAAGGACATCTCTGATGCTCTTGAAGGTGTGGACATTAACACCATTCAGAAGGAGCATTGTCCAAGGGGGTTTGAGGCTTCACTTAGGTTTGATCATTTTGACAAGTATTTCATTTTTTTAAACTTCCCAGAGATTGTATATAATAATGACAGTGTGGCATTTGGATGGTAGTAACCCCTTACTGAATAATCATTCCTGTTCTGCGTGCACTTAAGTCACTTGATGTCACAGCTGGTAAGCCATTGGTAGAAGAGGGGGAAGAGGTTGAGCACAGAGGGAGTTCAGGGGAGTTAAAATGCTCTATATTTGTTCATATCTTTTTGGCACACTTTCTTGATTCTGATGGACTCTCAGTATACAGATGAGCATTGGGCAGAGATTCTGTCTTTGAAGCACCAAGAGCAGCCTTTGCAGTGTCCACTGTCCTCAGCCCTGGGAGGCTGATGGTGTGGATGAACCTTTCTTTGTGAGTCGACACATGGACAAGGCTGCACAGGTCATTTATTTTGAGATGAAGAGCATGAGGCAGTATGTAGGGAGAATATCATTGTGAGGTAAATTGTGTTAAACTGACCAATGGTAGAAATTAGCAATGACAACTCTGCAGCACGCACACTAACAAGCATGTTATAAAATTCTCCACTGTCTTGAAGATGGTCCTTGTCCTTCTTAGTTGAGTGGGGACCCTCACCCATGGACTTCACTTCTATGTCCATAAGGGAGGAGCTCATACAGATGGGGTATCCCATGTGCTAATAAACCCAGCTCTGCCACTATTCCTGCACCTTCGGAAGGGCTGGCTCTGTCGCCTTGCAACCTGCATCTTTGAAGTTTACATCTACTGCTTCATTTAACACACAGAAACCATCATGAACTTTGGGCTGAGCTAAGCACTTGGTCTGATTCTTTTACCTGCAACATTATGAAGAATCTGGGGATTGAGTTTGTGTGTGCCCCACTCTCAATGAGAATAATTTGTCTGCAAATGTTCAAAATGAGTTACAGCTGATGAAGTCTAAGGGAAACCTCAGACAGCCTTTGAATCTCTGAGACTCTGCTGTAATGGCTCTGGATTCAAGTTCTGTGACTATTATATAATCTGTATCTGCCACCCTCTAGGACAAATACTGCAGTTGGTAGGTGTTATTAGAAAAAAGGCTAACCATTACACTACAGAATACACTGAATCAGTAAAAGACAGTTTCACCATCTCGAGAGACAACTCCCAAAGCACCATCTATCTGTAAATGAAAGCCAAGGACAGAGCCTTATATTACTGCACAAGAAATACAGAGTGGAAGGGAGTGTGAGCCCAGTCGCTATTCTTTGGCAGGAGGAGCTGAATCCAAAAGGGGGAAAAAGGCCCATGGGTTAAGCAGGAGCTGGGCACATGGAGGTTAAGCCATAGCTTCATCTCTGTCCCAGGAGCTTCCTCTCCATCTGACACTGAAAATGTAGATCCTAAGAAAGCAATCACTATCATGAGTTTATGTGGATGTGCTTCCTCTAGCTTAATGCACAATTCAGACAAATGCCTTCTCTGTCTGAGGAATTCTTCCCCTAAATAACTTCATTGTGAGAGTTGGTGTTTGTTTTAGTTACTGGATCACAAGGTGTGTACCAAATATCCGTCTGAAATTATTTATTTTCATACTGAGCTTGCAGTTGAACTTAACCTCTGAACTGGTGTCTCAGAAAGGCTGATTTCAACAATGTGGATGGGCACCTTCCACTCCAATGAGGGACGGACTGGAACAAACAGTGAAAGAGAGAAAATTAACCTCTTCCCTCTTTGCCCTGTAATTTGGAGCTCGAAAACAGACATTCTCCTGACCTGGACACCTAGATCCTCAGCATTCAGACCAGGCTTCGTTAAGAAAGCAGCTCTTCTGTGTCTGCTGCCTGCAACCACAACTCATGGGCCTTTGGGATGCCTCACAGTCACAATGATATCATCAACTATTTATAAGTCAAAATACACATTCTGTGTGCCATTTTCTCTGAAGAACCAGGACCAATGGTATCATAAAGCACAGCTTGTACAAGTTTTCCCATCAGAGCCCACACAATTGTTCACATGAAAGAGTAGTGAGCACATGGTGAACAAAGTGAAAAAAATGGAAATTTCTTCTGCAAGCCATACATGCTTTGACAGAGTCAGGGAAGAAAACTGGCTCAGGGCTTTATTTATTTATTTATTTATTTATTTATTTATTTATTATGTGGCAAGAGAGAGGACTTCTGCCTAGAGTGGCTTGTGTGATTCCAATCTCCCACTGACATCTAAGGTGAGACCACACTTTATTATGGGATTCCCTGTGTGGGACAGATGGAGAAGAGGCAGGAACGACCCATCAGTTGTCAGCAGTGAAACACAAAATGAAATAGAGTCTCACACCCTATTCCACCTAACAACTGTAAACAAGGAACAGATGTGAGATAAGGAGACATTATGTGTGAACAACCACCATGTGTATAGAAAATGAAAACTATGATTATAAGTAAGCAAATGATGATGAAGATGAAAAAGATAATGAGTTTCACAATGAGCCGAGACAAGGATGTTGGTCCTATTAAACTATAGCTCCTCATATGGACACACCATCACCATGGCTCTTACAGGCAGAAGTGTCCTCTCTTCCCTGTAACCGATGAAAATTTTCATAAATGGAGCCCCAGGCAATTACAAAGCTCATGTGATTCATGCTGTAACCAGGTGAGTAAAAATACAAAAAGTGTTCAGGTCTGATTATCTGGAACTTGTGACACTTGTGACACCATTAAAGTCCGAGAGGAGAACATTGGCAAGAAAATCTCAGATATTCCATGCAGCAACATTTTTACGGATATGTCCCCTAGAGCAAGAAATATAAAGGAAAGAATAAACAAATGGGATCTCATCAAAATAAAAAGTTTCTGCATGGCTAAAGAAAACAGTATTAAATTAGCAAGACAGCCAACTGTATGGGAAAACATATTTGCCAATGATACCTCAGACAAAGGTTTAATCTCTAAAATATACAAAGAACTTACATGACTCCACTCTAGGAAGACACCCAGCCCAATTAAAAAGTTGGAAAAGGACTTGAACAGACACTTCTCTAAAGAGGACATACAGAATATCCAGAGACACATGAAGAGATGCTCAATATCGTTAGCAATCAGAGAGATGCAAATTAAAACCACAATGAGATACCACTTTACACCAGTCAGGATGGCTATAATAGACAAAGCAACAAACAACAAATGTTGGAGAGGGTGTGGGGAAAAGGGGACCTTAGTTCACTGTTGGTGGGATTGCAGACTGGTACAACCATTATGCAAAACAGTATGGAATTTTCTCAGAAAAATAAAAATTGACCTGCCTTTTGACCCAGCAATTCCACTGCTAGGATTATACCCCAAGAATCCTAAAACATCAATTTCAAAGAACCTATGCACCACAATGTTCATAGCAGCACAATTTACAATAGCCAAGAGTTGGAAGCAACCTAGGTGCCCATCAGTAAATGAATGGATCAAAAAATTGTGGTACATATACACCATGGAATTCTATGCAGCAGAGAGAAAGAAGGAGCTACTACCTTTTGCACCATGGATGGAACTGGAAAGCATTATGCTGAGTGAAATAGGCCAGGCATTGAAGGACAAATACCATATGATCTCACCTTTGACAGGAAGCTAAAGAATAAAACAAACAAGCAAACAGAATAAAAACAAAGACGCTGAAATAGAGAACAAGTGGGCAGCGACCAGAGGGGAGAGGGAAGGGAACTTAAGGGGAAAGGGGGAGAGATTTTGAGGAACAAGTATGAAAGACACAGAGATGAGGACTGGGGGGGGGGGGAATGGGGAGGGGGGGGAGACCGGGCGGGGGGGTGGGGTGGGATGGGAGAAATAGATAAAAAAAATGTACTTGAAAAGTAACTAAATAAAATTTAATATTAAAAAAAAACCAGACACACTGTGAAAATGTGTATGTGGGTAACAAGGAGTCCCCTTCCCACCCCTGTGCAAGACGTATTTCTTATTTCTGTTGATCTGTACCTGTAGAATTCCAAAGTTTTTCTTTATAACTAACTTGCATTTCTAATTATTTAGATATTCTTTTAGATGACATAAACTGTCTCTACCATGCCTTGTGCTTCCTTCTAGGTTTTCACATAAAAAGTCTTTACACCCGTATGTTTAGTAACTCAGTTGATTAAAACAGGGCATATTCCTGTATGTGAATCAGAGAAAGCCCAGCATCCTGCCCTTAGCCAGCTCCAAGGTCACTCCAAGATTGTGGGTAATTTTTCCAGCAGCTACCAGAGCCTGTTCTAGTCCCTGTGGTTTTTGTAACAAACAAACATGGACAATAGAGGATAAATAATTTTTGGGAATTTTTTTGGAAAAACACACAATAGAGAACCAGATAAAATATTGATCTTATAAATGGTTACATTAAATAAATTTGACCCAAAACAAATATCCAGTAAGCCAATAAAATGACAAATGGGAAAATGAAGCATATATTTTTTACATTATAATTCTGATTTGATAATTATGTATTAATTATTTAATAAAATTGTTTTTTACGCATTAAGAACATTATACGATATGTGGGAGACCCCAGCATCCTTGGACCTCAGTGCCCATCTCCAGAAGCCGGGACAAGGGAGACTGGGAGTGAGGATTTCCTGTCAGGGTTGAAGTTCCCTTTTCTGTGAGCAAATCTATGCTAGGAAATTTTCATTTCCTTTCTTCTGAACCCCAAACTCACAGAAAATAAAAAAGCTCTCTTTATTCACTCTTGTGGAACAATTTACCGAGCAGGCCCATGACCATGTTAAACTTAACTATCAGCTTACTTTTCTGGGCTTATGTCCCCAGAACTTGGAACTACTGGAAAAGCAAGCACAGAAGGTAACTAACTGACCCACAGCTGCAGGCAAAATACAACGTTGGAGAAAACTGTGGTTTAAGCAAAATCAACTGGATCCCCCTGTATTGCAACACCAAAAACATCCCAGAGTCCATACAACTGTAACCCACACCCCTGTTTTTAATCCAATTAAAACTTCAACCCCCCTAAATCATGCTGCTGTCGTATGTCTCCACACTTAAGCCCATTTCCTCCCTTGGAAAGTTAATAAAACCTAAATCTTCATTTTAGTCTCTTTCAAAATTCTTTCACAGACTGTGTACTGGTCACTCTAACAAATACAAGACTGAGAAAATATGTCAGTTAATCTATTTCCAAAATCAATTCCACATATGAAGAATTCTGATTTGTGAACATACACAATCATTTTTCTAAATTTTAGTCTTTTCTTCATGTAAAAATGTGATTATTTTTGATGTGATTAGTTTCAAATTTTAAATGTGCCCTAGGCTCTCTCTCATAAGGAAGGTATATGGGCAGGGAGATGTAATCACACTCACAAAACTTCCAGAGTGTAGAAACAAAAATGTTCAGTCTGTCTGTGCTTTTGAGGAAGTTTTGCAGATCCAAAGGATATCAAATATGTGGAAAATATAATACTGAAGATGACTCTGCTTTTTCGAAGCTTTTCATGACAAAGTAAAACTTAATTTTATTTAAATTTTGATATAAAATTTTGAATATTTTGAATATATTAGAATTGGAGATTCAGAAATTGACAGAAAAATGCTAATAAACCTTTTTAGGGTTGTGTTTTTTTGAATAAAGCAAGACAGGGTTGATTAAAGAAAATATTTAAAATTATTATTGCTAAAGTTAAGTCCATCACTCCCATGAAATAGCCCATTAAGGAAATAAATGACAAACATGAAGAATACATTTGCAAATTCTAAGTCTGCTGGAAGAAAGTGTTTACTACACATTAAGAATGTTATGTGCTCCTCTGACCACAGAAAAGGAACACAGGGAGATTGGGAGAGAGGGTTACATATAAGGGTTGAAGTTCCCTTTCTTGTGCACAAATCTTTGTGTAAATTCTCCTCATTAACCTGCCTCTGCATGTCAACATCACTGACAACTCTAGACTGAGAAAACAGATCAGTTAAACCACTGCTATGAACTCTTCAACACATAAAAATTCTCCATGGCGCACATGCATAATTAACATTGTTATTTCTAACCATTTCTCCATGTAAAAATGTGACTATTCTCATGTCATTAGTTTAGGGTCTCTGTAATATGCCATGTGTGTACAAAAGGAAAGATATTGCAAAGGAAGGTGTGAACACAATCAAACTCTTCTAAAAAAATCATGAGTCTGTGTTCAAGTATCTCAGATACAAATAGTTTTTATTTTTGTTTTATATTTTAAAAAACTAATAAAAAGCCCTGGCTGGTGTAGCTCAGTGGATTGAGCATGGGCCTGTGAACCAAAACACAGTGGTTTGATTCCCCATCAGGGCACATGCCTAGGTTGCAGGCCAGTTCCCAGCAGAGGCCAGTTCCCAGCATGTGATGTACCAGAAGCAACCATACATTGATATTTCTCTCCTTCTCTCCTTCCCTTCCCTTCTAAAGATAAACAAATAAAAATTTAAAAAAACTAATAAAAAACTAAAAATAAAAGCTATTAAAGAATAAATAAACTATTAAAATAATTTTATTTTATTCTTTTCCAATGGCAAGGGTGTTTACCTTTTATTTACAGGCTTTAGCTGTTTCAACTGTTTTAATTAATTCATTGAACTATTTATAAACAAAATATATTTATATGTCTTATTTTCATGACAATATATACCATACTCAGAGACCTAGAGTTTTCATAAATAGTCACCATTTTCTTTTTTTACAGCTAAAAGTAGAATTTATTTATTGATTTATTTAATTTTTAAAAAATTTTTTATTTAGTTATTTTTCTTTTTTTTAATATTAAATTTTATTTAGTTACTTTTCAAGTACATTTTTTTTATCTATTTCTCCCATCCCACCCCACCCCCCGCCCGGTCTCCCCCCTCTCTCCCATCCCCCCCCCAGTCCTCATCTCTGTGTCTTTCATACTTGTTCCTCAAAATCCTTCCCCCTTTTTCCCCTTAAGTTCCCTTCCCTCTCCCCTCTGGTCGCTGCCCACTTGTTCTCTATTTCAGTGTCTTTGTTTTTATTCTGTTTGCTTGTTTGTTTTATTATTTAGTTATTTTTTAAAATATTTTATTTATTCATTTTTTGAGAGAGGGGAAGGGAAGGAGAAAGAGTGGGAGAGAAACATCAATGTATGGTTGCCTTTTATGCGCCCCCTGCTGGGAACTGGCCTGCAACCCAGGCATGTGCCCTGACTGGGAATTGAACCGTGATACTCTGGTTCACAGGCCCGTGCTCAATCCACTGAGCTATGCCAGCCAGGGCTTATTTAGTTATTTTTCAAGTACAGTTTTGTTGTCTATTTCTCCCATCCCAGCCTCCCCCGCCCCTTGCTCCCCACCTCCCTCCCATTTCCAACCCCCTTAGTTCTCATCCCTGTGTCCTTCCTATTTGTTCCTCCAAATCCATCCCCCTTTTCCCCCTTAACTTCCCTTCCCTCCCCCCTCTGGTTGCTGTCCCCTTGTTCTCTATTTCAGTGTCTTTGTTTTTTTTTCTGCTTGCTTGTTTGTTTTGTTGTTTAGCTTCCTGTTAAAGGTGAGATCATATGGTATTTGTCTTTCAACACCTGGCCTATTTCACTCAGCATAATGCTTTCCAGTTCCATCCATGTTGTTGCAAAGGGTAGTAGCTCCTTGTTTCTCTGTGCTGCATAGAATTCCATTGTGTACATGTACCACAATTTTTTGATCCATTCATTTACTGATGGGCACCTAGGTTGCTTCCAACTCTATTTTTAATAAAACTTTTAATAAAACTATTAAAATATTTTTTATTTTTGTTTTATTTTTTAAAAACTAAAAAATAGTTTTAATTTTACACTTGAACACAGGCAAATGTACACACTGCCTGTGAACACAGAGAGTGTTTCATGATGTGAACACACACTCTGTTCAAGTATCTCAGGTAAAAATAGTTTCAAAGATAAACAAAATGCAATATTGAAAATGGCTTGATTTTCTTTTTAATCTATACACTATAGTAGACATTATTTACATTTCTAATTACTATTATACAATTTTGGGACAGTGGCTAGTGTGCCTCACTGGATTGATTGCTGGACTGTGTGCAAACCAAAGGGTCGCTGGTTTGATGCCCAGTCAGAGTGCATGTCTGGGTTGTGAGCCAGGACCCCAGTGAGGGTCTCTTCAAAGGCAACCACACATTAATGTTTCTCTTTCTTTCTTTCTCTCTCCCTTACCCTCTCTAAAATTAAATAAATAAAATATTTTAAATAAAAATAGTAATTTTACACATTCTTATGTTAGATTACATAAAATATATGAATAAATGGTAACCCCATTTGAATCTGTTTGAAATATGCATGAGAATTTATAAATGCCCCCTATTCAACTATTACACCATTCCTTCTGATACTAGGAAAGGTGAGGGTATCTTTTGATTATATTCCAATGTGTCTCATAAAAGAGGGGATCCTCTAATCCTGACATACATGGTGAGTGAGTTCAAGAGAAGAGGTGTCCACATAGAAGTCTCAGAAAGCCCAGGGTGCCTGACCTCAGTCTTACCACACTGATATTGAAAGGGTTGCCCCACATGCAAATTTCTCTTCCAGTTCCAGGGTTAATCCTCCCCTGGGCTGTGGGTGTTCCCAGCTCTTTCCTCACATAGAACTGAAGTCTCTAAGGAAGGTAGAGTTGTGATTTAGAAGATGAGACTGCTGGGCCTCCTCCTGTGGCCAATGACAGCTCTCCAGGGTCAGTGTCGCAGATCACACTTAGGGGTCTATAGAAAGGTGGTAATTGAATGTTACTGACAGAGACTGATGCTGCTTATCCCCAGTGTCCTGTCTCTGGTGCAGCTGCAGGTGTCAAGCCCAGGTCTGGTGATGCCCTCTCAGATCCTCTCTGACATCTCTGTATTCTCTTTAATGAAGTATTTTATGCCCTGGACTGGAAAAGCTCCAGGAAAGGCTGTACAGTGGGTCGGTGCTATAAATAGTAATGGAAGCACATGTTCTAACCCAATGCTGATATCCCAACTCGGAATCATTAGGTACACCTCCAGGACCAAAGCTTATTTAACACTGGACAGCCTGAGAAACAAGTCACATATTACTGTGTGAGACACACAGCGAGGGGAGGTCAGTGTGAGTCCAGACTCAAACCTCCTTGCAGGAGACAGGAGAGCTGGGCTTCAGGGTTACCCAGGACACCAGGGGTTACTCAGTTGCTACTGAATATAGTGAACAACACTAAGGGGAGTTGTGTACCTTGTCAGTTAATGAGGTATTTTCTTTGGGAGCAGGATTTTCCTCCCAAAACTCTCAGCTGCAACTCTTACCCCCCCTTTCCTCTTCTTTGTAAATCCATTTTCTCATATTCTCACTGCAGAAAATACATAAGGAGGTGACACTGTCCACTTGCAGATGACATATCATCATGACTGCGGTTCTCTCCTTCACCAAGTCCCTCTATGCCCTGTTATTCTTTCTTGACAAAGTGAATCACAGTTTCTTGTGAAATTGTATTTAACCTGAGTCCTTCACATAGCTCTAGGAGCACTTGCACTAGAAGAACAAATTCAATGTTCATACATATATACATACAGATATTTAAGCTTCTGTATTTGAATTAGAATCTGTAAACAACCCAAATGCTCTTCTAATTTTAAAATAAACAAACTGGGTGTCATCCATGAATGTAATTCTAATCATCAGTGACAATAATGATCAGCTGATGCAGACATCAATGCAGGTGACTCTCAGTGATCATTCAGTGTGGAAGTGGCCAGGCTTAGAGTCTACAAAGTGGTATGTACTGGTGCTCACATGGCCAACCCAGATAAGTGATTGGGGGCTTTCTGTCACTTTCTCTTTGTTCCCAGGTGGGAGGCTGCACTATGAGAGTACTGACCCCTCTTTCTCAGCAGGTGCTAATACATGGACAGCTCCACACGCAGAACCAAACACCTCCAGGCTCCTGTGAATGCACAGTGTTCAGACCAGTTCCAATGTTGTTCTGACAGCAGCTGTCTCCTCCAGGTGCCTCAGTCTTTGGTTTTCCCACAGCTGCAGGACTCCAGGAGAGCTGACACTCCTCCAATTCCCATCACCTTCAAAGGCCTTTCATCACACCCAAGCCTCCTGCATCTCCACATGCTGGTATAAATGGCATCATATTAATGGGAATAGATCTTGAACCCTACTTGCTGGATGATTTCCAGCCCATTTCCTGACATAGCTCTGAGGCAGGTTATTCACCTGCTGATGGGGACAAAGATGGGTGCTCTCCACATTCAGTAAGGAGCTGAGTGCTGAGCTCTGATTACATAGCAGCTAGTGACTCCATGGCCACTTGTCCTGGTGGATGATCCTTGCCAAGCAAGTCAGGATGAGGCAGTCAGTAAACCAGAATCCCGGGGGTGCTGTGTCCAGGACAAGGCCACCATCCTGGGAGTGGGGTAAATTGGAAGGATGGAGTCCTGTCATTTGGTGGCAGCTGTTTTAAGTGCAAACTAAGCAGCCAGTAGCTTGGTCTCTAATGAATGACACTGAAGTCTTCTCTGGGAAGGGAGTTCTGTGACCAGGAGCTGGCAGCTTGGAGTTTTACCATTCATCACTTCTGACTTGAGTGTATTTGCTACACTATGATGGGGAGGAAAGAATGTGTGTCTTTGTGTATGTTATCTAGCTGTTCCCACTATTCATATATTTTCTGGTGTAAATTCTTTTTCATTGCCCACATTCCAGTAGGACCATCTTCAGTAATGGTAGGATCTTTAAAAGCACTTTCTTCATTCTGACTCTGAGAGAAGCCCTTGTAACTCTTCACATCCTCACACTTGAGGTGAAGTCCTCTCTCTCCTTTCATGTTATGTTGAGAACTCCATACGAGATCTATCCTTGGCAAAAACCAAATACACATGCTGCTTGATAATCCCAGGTACAGCGATGGACAATTGACTTTTGAAACCTAACCGCCTGCATCACGGGACCTTCTTCCCTGGAAAGTCACCCGCAGGCACCTCCCTCCAGCTCTGGGCAATCACTATGCTGTCTTCTGGTGCTTCTGGATTCCTGCATTCCCAACGTATGAGGAACCATTTTGTGTTTGTTCAACTGTGCTCACTTCACTCAGCATGATGTCCTCAAAGTAGATCTATGTAGTTTCTTGCAGCAGGACTTCCTTTTAATTAATGTAATGATACTGTAAAAGAAAAAGCGAGGAGCAACCAGGGTTCATCTGAGATCACAAAGAAATGTTCATTTAAACACATGAATAAGGAAGAATACTTAATCCTGCTGTGACTGGGTTAAAGGCAAGGGGTGTTTGTGAGAAAGGGAAGGATGCAGGTACAGGTCTAGTGAGGAGGAACTTCTATTATAGCAGACAAGCTAAGTTAGTCTTTACCTGCACATGGTTATGACAATTCAGAAATTTGTCTGCAATTTTCAGTCTTGTAGTCAGGATGCTTCTTCCTTGTTTTCTGTGCAAACAGTTGTGTGAAATGCAGTATTGAGGCCCAGTGTGCATGTGACTTTGCTGAGTCCACACCCTGTATAGGTTAGACAAGGGACAGGTGCCAAAAGACTTGTCTGAGATGGCTGCTCCCACTCTTTTTTAACAAGGAGCAACCTGAGGACATCGGAGGCCACCAAATACAGACCCCCAAGAACTTGAGGGCTCAGGGGTGTTGGCTGTGTCAGTGCTTCTGGCAAGTCCAGGGAAAGGGCTTCCTAGTGGCTTCACAGAGCCCTGGCTATGAGATTCCCTACAGAGTCACTGGGGTTTAGTAAGGTTAGTTCTTTCTGTCCAGAGAATTGAAGTATGCAGTGTACCTGAGGGAGTTTCTGGAAGTCAGGGCACAACATTGAATTATGAACTAGAGAAGTTGAGATGTTCATGCTGTTTGAGCTGTGACAGAAACCTCCCTATCTTGATGCAGAGCTGGCAACAAGGGGTGGGCTGGACCAAGAAGCTTAAAGCACCGGCCCCAGGAGAAGTTGCGGGGGGAGCTGCTAAAGGACTTTCTGTCAGGACCTGTGTCTTTTTCTTTTCATTAAAACCTCTAAAAGATGATTTGTGCTTCTGGCCACTGTAAACATTCTATTCTATCACGGCATTCTCTGAATTCCATGATACATGAGAACCAGAGTTAATGGTATTTCTAGGGCTTCTTTATGTTTAAATTGTAAAGAACTTGGAAAAGGGATGGTATTTACACACTAGGTGGAGAATTGTGGAGACACACTGATCCAGGAAGAAGATATTCAGATATTAAAGCCCAGAATTGGTCCAGGAGGTCGCAAATGTCTCTCAAATGTGAGTGCACAAAGGCAAGCATGTCCTGTGGGAGATTGTTCCTCAGTGAAAGGAGGTATATCAGCACAGAGCTCAGAGATCTGCCAGTGGACCCATATCCTACAACTCAGTGTAGCACTTGGATCCTTAGACTTCCTCAAACCATTTTCCCTGTGTCCTCTACCTCCTCTCAGGTGGTGTCAAGTCTTTAGCTATGAATCATTCTGGCCTATGCACGTGCAAATAAGAAGAGGTTAAACACAGGTCTTTCTGTGCCCTGAGTATCACTCATGAACACTATTCCCTGCAGAATTTTTGATGGCACCATGGACTGGAGCTGGAGGGGCCTCCTCCTGGTGGCAGTGACTAAAGATAAGGAGCTCTCCATTCCACAGATTCAGGGATACCAGGGACATTCAAGGAGGATTTCCACCCACTCCTGTCTCCTCTTCACTGTTGTCTACTCCCAGGTGCAACTGGTGCTGTTGGGCGCTGAGGTGAGGAGACCTGAGACCTCAGTGAGTATCTTCTGGAAGGATGATGGATACACCTTCATCAGAAATTGTATGCACTGGATGCAAAAAGCTCTAGAACAAGGGCATGATTGGATGGTGAGAATCACCCTGATGAGAGTATGAAAGTACACACAGGAGTTCCAGGGCAGAGTCACCATGACTGCAGACATACCCATGAGCACAGCCTACATGGGTCTGAGCAGTCTCAAAGCCAAGCACATGGGTGTGTATTGCTGTGTGAGAGACACAGTGTGATGACCCACATGCTGAGTGTGTCAAAGACCATGAGGGGTGGGGCAGTTTGGCTGAGCAGAGGAGATGGCAGAGTGATGAACTTCTTGACTTCTGCACACACAGTGAGGATCTGAGACCAGGACTGATGCTGTCTTTGGCAGATCAGAAACTCAGGGAAGGTTTCAGGAGACCAGATACACTGTGGGGAGGAGGCAGAGAAGATGTTGTAGAAAGGGCTCCTATTGTTTGTTGTTATTTTGTAGGGGACACATTTGGAGCCCCCTTGTCCTCTAAATGAAGTGTTTCATTGATGTGCCATCTGGGAATCCTTGGTCAGGTTTACCTTTTTGGATTTGGATGAGGTGATGCCTACCAAGTCCTAGTACATTTGCTTATTTGTGAAAACTGAAATTGTTCTTGGGGAAAAGCAAGTAATTGAAAGTAAATGGGGCTTTCTATGTTCTTGTCTCTGGCCCAGCATCACACAGATGACATTCTGGCAGCAAAGTCCAGGTTCCAGCACAGTCTGTGATATCACTGCCTTCTTTCATCCCTCCCTCAGGGGTGATATCCTATGGATTCTCCTCACCTGATATCAATGCCTTGTGAGCGCTCCTGTCTCTGGGTTAATACTGATGTCCTCACAACAGGGAGAAGTATGGGGACACCCTTGACAATGGAAGACCCACATTCAGCCTGTACTTTGTTCCTATGTCAACTGAAACAATTATCACATGTGTGGCACCACAAATCTACACACATTTTTCTATATTCTGAAGGTCAGAATAGAAATGTCAATTCAAACCAGGTTCACTCACCGCCCATGTAATTCACCCACATGCATGGAGTTCCTTTTTCCATTTTGCACATCTATACTATAAGTACATCAGATTCAAGTTCAAAGGATGCTCATTATGTGTGGCAATGATGACAAACTCCCATGGGTCACCTGCTGAAATGAATAGAGACTGAGAGAGGGGAGATAGTTTTAATGAAATTATCAATCACATAATCGGGGGCTCCATTATACTCCCTCCCCTGCTCCCTAATAACAGCTGCATTGAACATCCATGTAAATGCATATCTTAATAGAGAACATCAGGCTTACCTGCAATGATGAACAATGTAACATAACGTCAGATTCACAAGCTCCAGTAATGTGCGTTTATTTGAATGGTTTATTCATCTTGTAATCAATACATAAATAAAATAATGCTCTTCATATAAATTATGAATTTATTTATACCTGTTGTTTTCTATTGGTGGTTTGCATCAAGGTTTTGCATAATCTAATTTATAGTTTCAACATAGTTACTCCCCAATTTCTACATAAATCTTCACCTGAGCACATATAGTTATGACCGAGTTTCTTCTGTATCCCAAATGTTTGAATATGGTTTTCCCATCTGCCTGCTGCTGAATTGCCAGCCAGCCACTGCCTTGACCACCCCAGACATCCACTGCCACTTTCCTGTGAGTCCTCTCCTTCTGGCTGCCTGTGTCTGCCCCCCCCCACTAGTCTAAATGAGTGTGTATTCTTTAACTCCTCGGTTGTCAGACTTCCATATAGATCTGTTTTCTGTCAGTTTTGATTGTTTTTTGTTTTTAAATTGTCGTTGTCCTTCTTTAGATTGTGCAAGGAGGCACAGTGTGTCTACCTATGCCACTATCTTTGCCAGAAGGCCCACACTTTCGAAAAATGTTATTAAAACTTGATGAGATTAAAATATTGACACCTTCTCATCTTGTCCAATTTTAAGTTTCAAACAGAAAGGAGGGCTATCCTTTGACATTATTTAAAGTTGTGTCCTATCCCAACTGCTCTCCTGTTACTTACCAAAGAGTAGGAATGTGTTCAGTACCAGAATGACATGGGGAAGTGACTTCAGTCCCTACACAATAATGAAAACAGAGTCCCTCACAGACAACTTCTGGACATATCTGTGTATCTTGGTCAAGATTGGGTTTGGGGATTTGTAATGTAGCGTGTCCACAGAAAGTTCTAGGATGTTCCCCTATTTCTGAACAATGCAAGTATGCTTGGTGAAAATAAGTACATGATAGTCAAGGATGAAATTATATGTCCCTGTCTCTGACCAATCATCACAAAGGTGACATTCTGGCAGCAAAGATGAGGACTGACAAACTTCCAGGTTCCAGCAGCTTATGGTATCACATCATTCTCAACCAGGGTGAGATCCTATGGAGTCTGCTGACCTGAGACCACAGATTTGCAAGAGTCTCTGCCCCTGAGCAGTACTGGTCATCATACAATAGGGGTCAGTGTGGGGACACCCCGGGCAATAGGACACCAACATACAGCCTGTTCTACATTCTTTTTTTACTATTATATTTTTATTTAGTTATATTTCAAGTACAGTTTTGTTGTCTATTTTTCCCATCCCAGCCTCCCCCGCCCCTTGCTCCACACCTCCCTCCCATTTCCAACCCCCTTAGTTCTCGTCCCTGTGTCCTTCCTATTTGTTCCTCCAAATCCCTCCCCCTTTTTCCCCTTAACTTCCCTTCCCTCTCCGCTCTGGTCATTGTCCCCTTGTTCTCTATTTCATTGTCTTTGTTGTTTTTTTTTCTGCTTGCTTGTTTGTTATGTTGTTTACCTTCCTGTTGAAGATGAGATCATATGGTACCTGTCTTTCAACACCTGGCCTATTTCACTCAGCATAATGCTTTCCAGTTCCATCCATGTTGTTGCAAAGGGTAGGATCTCCTTCTTTCTCTCTGCTGCATAGAATTCCATTGTGTATATGTACCACAATTTTTGTTCCATTCCTTTACTGATGGGCACCTAGGTTGCTTCCAACCGTTGACTATTGTAAATTGTGCTGCTATGAACATTGTGGTGCATAGGTTCTTTGATATTGATGCTTTAGGATTCTTAGGATATAATCCTAGCAGTGGAATTGTTGGGTCAAAAGGCAGGTCGATTTTTATTTTTCTGAGAAAATTCCATACTGTTTTCCATAATGTTTGTACCAGCCTGCATTCCCACGAACAATGAACTAAGGACGCCTTTCCCCACAACCTCTCCAACATTTGTTGTTGGTTGCTTTGTTTATGATGGCCATCCTGACTGGTGTAAAGTGGTATCTCATTGTGGTTTTAATTTGCATCTCTCCGATGGCTAGCAATATTGGGCATCTCTTCATGTGTCTCTGGATGTTCTGTGTGTCCTCCTTGGAGAAGTGTCTGTTCAAGTCCTTTTCCCATTCATTTTTTAATTGGGTTAGATGTCTTCTTAGAGTGCAGTCCTGTAAGTTCTTTGTATATTTTGGAGATTAAACCTTTGTCTGAGGTATCAGTGGCAAATATATTTTTTCATACAGTTGGTTGTCTTACTAATTTAATACTGTTTTCTTTAGCCATGCAGAAGCTTTTAATTTTGATGAGATCCCATTTGTTTATTCTTTCCTTTATATTCCTTGCTCTAGGGGACATATCAGTAAAATAATTGCTGCGTGGAACATCTGAGATTTTCTTGTCGATGTTCTCCTCTAGGACTTTAATGGTGTCATGGCTTATATTTAAGTCTTTTATCCACCTTGAATTTATTTTGGTGTATGGTTTGTAAGTCTGTGCTCAAGTTTCATTTTTTTTTTGCACGTAGCTGTCCAATTCTCCCAACACCATTTATTGAAGGGGCTATCTTTACTCCATTTTATGTTATTGCTCCCTTTGTCAAATACTAATTGACTGTAGAGAGTTGGGTTGATTTCTGGGCTCTCTGTTCTGTTCCATTGGTCTATGTGCCTGTTTTTATGCCAGTACCAGGCTGTTTTGATTACAGTGGCCTTGTAATACAGCTTGAATACAGGTATTGTGATCCCTCCTACTGTGTTCTTCTTTCTCAAAAGTGCAGCTGCTATTCTGGGTCGTTTAAGGTTCCATATAAATTTTTGAAGTGTTTTTCTATTTCTGTGAAATATCCCATTGGTACTTTACTAAGTATTGCATTGAATGTGTATGTTGTTTTGGGTAGTATGGACATTTTGATGATGTTAATTCTTCCAATCCATGAACAAGGTATACGTTTCCATTTTTTTGTGTCTTCCCTGATTTCTTTTTTCAGGGCTGTGTAGTTTTCTGCATACAGGTCTTTTACCTCTTTGGTTAGTTTTATTTCCAGATATTTTATTTTTCTTGTGCTATTCCGAATAGGATTTTTTCTTGATTTCTGTTTTGCTGATTCATTCTTGGTATGCGAAAATGCCTTTGATTTCTGGATATTGACTTTGTAACCAGCTGTTTTACCAAATTCATTAATTAGTTCAAGCAGTTTTTGGGTAGGCTCTACAGGATTTTCTATGTACACTATCATGTCATCTGCAAACAGTGACAGTTCTGCTTCCTCCTTTCCTATTTGGATGCTTTTTATTTCCTTTTCTTGCATGGTCTCTGTGGCTAAAACTTCCAATACTATATTGAATAGAAGTGGTGAAAGTGGACATCCTTGTCTTGTTCCTGATATTAGTGGAAAAGCTTTTAGTTTTTTCCCATTGAGTATGATATTGGCTGTAGGTCTCTCATATATGGCCTTTATTATATTGAGAAATGCTCCCTGTATTTTCACTTTGCTGAGTGTTTTTATCATAAATGGGTGTTGTACCTTATCAAAAGCTTTTTCTGCATCTATTGCTATGATCATGATGTTTTTGGCTTTGCTTTTGTTTATGTGATGTATTACATTTACTGATTTGCGAATATTGAACCATCCTTGCATCCCTGGGATGAATCCCACTTGGTCTTGGTGTATAATCTTTTTGATATATTGTTGGATGCGATTTGCCAATATTTTGTTGAGGATTTTAGTTTCTATCTTCATCAGTGATATTGGCCTGATTTTTTCTTTCTTTGTTCTGTCTCTCTCTGGTTTTGGAATTAGGATGATGCTGGCTTCACAAAAGAATTTGGGAGTTTTCCATCCTTCTTTATCTTTTGGAATAGTTTGTGGAGAATAGGGGTTAGCTCTTCCTTAAATGCTTTGTAGAATTCTCCTGTGAACCCATCTGGTCCAGGGCTTTTGTGTGATGGGGTTTTTTTGATTACTGCTTCAATTTCTTTTGCTGTTATTGGTGTGTTTAGATTTTCTGCTTCTTTTTCACTGAGTTTTGGAAGACTGTATTTTTCTAGAAGTGTTTCCATTTCCCCTAGGTTCTCAAATTTCTTGGCATACAGTTCTTCATAGTAATTTCTTACAATCCCTTCTATTTCTGTGGTATCAGTTGTAATCTCTCCTCTTCCATTTCTGATTATGTTTATTTGTGTCCTTTCTCTTCTTTTCTTGATGAGCCTACTTAAAGGCTTGTCTATTTTGTTTATCTTCTCAAAGAACCAACTCCTGGATTCATTGATCCTTAGAATTGTGCTTCTAGTTTCTACATCATTTAATTTTATTCTAATCTTGGTTATTTCCTTCCTTCTGCTTGCTCTGGGCTGTCTTTGTTGTTGTTTCTCGAGTTTTTGCAGGCGTAAGGTTAGGTTGTTTGTTTGAAATGTTTCTATCTTCTTTAGGTAGGCCTGTATTGCTATAAACTTCCCTCTCAGGACTGCTTTGGCTGTGTCCCATAAGTTTTGGGTTGTTGTGAGATCATTTTCATTTGTTTCTAGTAATGTTTTGTTTTCTTCCCTAATTTCATTCTTGACCCATTCGTTGTTTAATAGCATACCATTCAGTCGCCATAATTTTGGGTGCTTTGGGTTTTTTTCTTTGGGGTTGGTTTCTAATTTCAGTCCCTTGTGGTCAGAGAAGATGATTGGTATGATTTCAATTTTCTTGAATTTGTTGAGGCTCGTTTTGTGTCCTATCATGTGATCTATCTTTGAAAATATTCCATGTGCATTTGGAAATAATGTGTATTTAGCTTCTTTGGGATGAAAGGCTCTCTCTCTATATATATATATCAGTTAAGTCCATTTCATCTAGGGTGTTGTTTAATGCCACAATATCTTTGTTGATAATTTGTTTTGAAGATCTGTCCATTTTTGATAGTGGGGTGTTAAAATCCCCTACTACAATTGTGTTGCTGTCAATATCATTCTTGAAGTCCTCTAAGATTTTTTTGATATATTTGGGTGCCCCTATGTTGGGTGCATATACGTTTACGATGTTAATCTCTTCTTGGTGGATTCTTCCCTTGAGTATAATGAAGTGACCTTCTGGGTCTCTCTTTATGGACCTTTTTTTGAAGTCTATTTTGTCTGATGTGAGAATTGCTACCCCAGCTTTTTTCTTGTCTGTTTGCTTGGAAAACTTGTTTCCAACCTTTCACTTTTAGTCTGTGATGGTCTTTTGTCCTGAGGTGGGTCTCTCGTAGGCCACATATGCGTCGGTCATGCTTTTTTATCCACTGAGCTATTCTGTGTCTTTTGATTGGAGCATTTAATCCATTTACGTTTAAGGTTATTATTGATAGGTACTTATTCATTGCCATTTTTGTACCTGTGTTCCTCTCTGTCTCCCTGATATCCTTCCTTCCCTTAAAGCAGTCCTTTTAGTATTTCTTGCAGACCTGGTTTGGTGGAGGCATATTCTCTTAGGATTTGTTTGTCTTGGAAGCTCTTTATTTGGCCTTCTATCTTGATTGAGAGCCTTGCTGGATAAAGTACCCTTGGTTGTATGCCTCTGGTTCTCATTACTTGGAATATTTCTTGCCATTCTCTTCTTGCTTGGAGTGTTTCCATTGAGAAGCCATCAGCTAAACTTACTGGGGCTCCCTTGTATGTTACTTCCTTTTTCTCCCTTGCTGCCTTTAAGATTCTCTCTTTGTCTTGGAATTTTGCCATTTTGATGATGATGTGTCTTGAAGTGGGCCTCCTTGGGTTCCTCTTGATTGGGATTCTGTGTGATTCCTGGATTTGTGTGACTTTTTCTCTCATCAAATTAGGGATATTTTCTCTCATTGCTCTTTCAAATATGTTTTCTATCCCTTGTTCTTCTTCTTCTCCTTCTGGTATTCCTATTATTCGGATATTATTATGTTTCATATTTTCTTGCATTTCTCTTAATCCCTCTTCATTCTTTCTCAGCCTCTTTTCATTTTCTTGCTCTTTGTGTGAGATGCTTTCTACCTTGTCCTCCAACTCACTAATCCTATCCTCCATTTCATCTATCCTACTTTTGAAACTTTGTACTGTGTTCTTCAATTCGGAAATTGTATTCTTCATTTCCTCTTGTCCCTTGCTGATAGTTTCCATTTCCTTTTTCATGTTGATGTAGTTTTCAGAGAGATCATTGTAGTTCCCCTGTAGTTTCTGGTAGTTCATTGTGAGCTCTTTGAACTTCGTAATAACCAGTGCTTTGAATTCACTATCTGATAGTTGATCAGCCTCTATTTCATCTAACATTCTTTCTGAAGTTTCTGCTTTTCCTTTCATTTGGGGATTGTTTCTTTGTCTTCCCATTGTTTGAGACTCTTCTTGTTAGTCTCTGCTTCTAAAATTGATCTGTTCTTACTCCCTGGGTTTATGGTGTGAACTTCTGTGGTATGATACCTGTGAAGTTCAGTGGTGCAGACTCCTTGAAGTTTCTTGATGTTCTCCCTCTCCACCTACTCTCTCGCTGGATCTCGCGCTGGTCCCTGTGTTGGTCGCCTACCACTGCTGAATGTCCCAGCTCTAGTAGCCGCCTCCTCAAGTGCCCAGGCCCATTACTACAGCAGCGGCACAGGGGCCAAGAATGTCCCGGCTCCTGTGGCTAACTCCTTTGGTGCCCAGACCAGTCACTGGGGTTTGGAGTGTCTGGCTCCGGTAGCTGACTCCTTGGCGCCCAGACCCCTCTCTATGGCAGTGGTACAGGGACCTCTAGTCTCCCGGCTCCTGCAGCTGACTTTCCAACACCCAGACCCGTCGCTATGGCAGTGCCACTCGGGCTGAGAATGTCCCGCCTCTCATAGCTGACCCCTCTGGTGCCACCCAGGACCCTCACAGGGGTTTGGAGTGTCCCGGCTCCCATACCTTACTCCCCGGGGTCCAGTCCTGTCGCTATGGCAGCTGCACAGGGGCTGAGAATGTCCTGGCTCCATAGCTGACTCCTCTGCCGCTGCCCAGGACCATCACAGGGTTTTGGAGTGTCCCGGCTCCCGTACCTGACTCCCCGGCATCCAGTGCTGTGGCTACGGAAGCGGCACTGGTGCTGAAAATACCCAGCTTCTGTAACTGGCTCCTCTGCTGCCCAGGTCTGTGAAGGAGTTGGGTCCGTCCCTATCTTGGGAAGAGGGTAGCTGGCTCCTCTGCTGCCCAGGGCCGTCACAGGGGTTTGGATTGTCCCGGCTCCCGCCGCTGACTCCCTGGTGTCCAGTCCCATTGCTATGGCAGTGGCCTGTTCTACTTTCTTATACCAGTGAAATCCAATGCCACACAGCTGGGCATGTCATTTCTACACATTTATTCCTGTACAATCTTCAGGTTGGAACATGAAATCCCTTCACTGGACTGAGGTCCAGGTCATGGAAGGACCACCTTTTTACATAGTCTCTAGGGCACTGCTGTGGTCTGAAAACAGTTTGTTCCCCAAGTACATATGTTTATTTCTCATCACCAAAGGGGGCACTATTAAAAATTGAAGTTTGGGAGTTGCTTAAGTCATGACAGTGGCCCAAGAAGAGGGTTAATGCCTTTCTCTGTGAAACCATGGTGCTTGCTGATTCTTCCCCAACATGAGGACCAAGCAAGACATCAGATGTGAACCCGGAGGGGAGCTCTAATCATACGGTACATTGTTGTTGTAATCAAAGGCACGTCCTGCTGACCACCACTTCAAAATTTAATACTCAGGAGTCAGGAGCTGATGTGAGGAACAGTGGTTTTATTCAGGGTTTCATTCTCCTCTCAAAGTCCATTAACATCTCAGTGAAAGGTGTTTTTTCACAAGGAGGGAGAGTTATGAAAAAATGAAAGAGTTCATGGGGAAAGGCTGTGGACATGTGGGCAGTGTTTATGCTAGTCCCAATATGAACCTTTACTGTCATAGTTCTGGAGCCATTAGTGCCAATCACTTTTTGCACTTGGGTCATCCATATCACCTGAAACTGTGATCAGTGTTTTTTCTTTTTGGGAAATGCTCTGCCTGGTTTCAGGAGTTGTGACTGTCTCCCTTGGCTAAGACTGAGTGACTGACCTCTGGAATGTGAGCCACAAAAGAGACAAAGCAAATGCTGCTTCTTCTTCCTCCCAAGTCCCAATTCTTGGTTGGTTAGTCAATCACAAGTACTACCACTCAAAGGAGAGGCAATCTAATCCAGACATGATCACTTGGGAGGCCACCTTGGAAGGACTCTGGGGGCTACAACAAAGAGGGAATGATGGACCCTCACCCCCCGGCTATTCTGAAATAGCCTGAGTCCCCATGTCCTCTGGGAGAAGTGCTTCCTGGCTCTAACCCACTTAAGTTTGAAAACCTGTAATGGGGGAGGTGGTGCAGCCCCTTGCCAGCTAGAGTGGGCTTCAGGGTGATAGGCCTAAATAAAGAGTTCCTAAAAGTCCTGTGAAGCCTGCTTTGCTAAGAGTGCTCCCATTCATATGATTAGGGTCCAAACTGAAAATGAGTATGTCTCCCAAAGTTTCTGCAACCCCCTTTCCTGACAGACACTGACACAGACTAAGCCCTGAAATTTCTTTGAAATGTTATCTACTGTTTGATCCTTGCCACCTGTATTCCTGTGTATTACAACCCAATAAAGCCATTGATGAAGAGGTTCTTGGCTCTTCTCCTCTGAGAGATTGGCCACCTTTCCTCCTTAAGCAGATCATGTCTTGGTAGTGTTACTTTCACCCATGGTGGAGAAGGGGATTTGCAGGCAAAGTCACTGCCACAGCTTCTAGCATAAACAGTACTGGAACTGGTAGCACTTGAAATATGATTACTAAGAAATTGTCAGTATGTGAGTTATTTACAAATTAGAGTTACTTATTTGAATTTCTTTTCACAGAAAGTAGTGCAGTATAAAGTTTTTATTTTGTATTCAAATTCTCTCTGCCAATTTTTTCTCCATATCTAAGGGGCTATTGAGGTCCTCTGAATCTTCTGAGAAAATGAAACACCTGAGCACTTTGGAAAGCAAAATCTTGTGAGATAAAAGCAGAATGTGTGTGTGTGTGTGTGTGTGTGTGTGTGTGTGTGTGTGTGTGTGTGAAAGAAAATATATATGTATGAAGTAGGCCTAGAGCAGATTTTATTTTTTCTACGTGGGAAAGTTTAGTCATAAGGGGCACTGAAACAATAAATCTAAGCATTATAAAGAAAAGAATGGTGAAACCTAAATTAAAATTTTCTCCTAGTAGGTACATGAGTCCATGTGGTGTTGTGGAAATAAATCATAACATGTTCTCCAATTACCTCAGAGAGAGAGGTGAGATTCACAATGTTTGCTGAATTTAGGTAATGTGTTGCCTGATTTTGCAGATGCTTGATTCCACCTGAACTAATGTGTCAATATAAGTACAATAAGAGGAGTTCATGGTCATGTGAACTCCTTCTTGTTCTGCTGGTGTGTAATCTTGGTTATTTGATTGCCTAAGACAACTTTGGCTAGTGTGTCCAGAGATTTCTGGATATTAGCAAGTGAAATGCCAGTTTCATTGGATATAGTGATTAAAATCTTGGAGAGATTCTGAGGTGCATGCTGAGGTGAAGCAGCTCCCCATCAGGGTGATAGAGTACATGTAAAAAAATATTCATTGTCTGGAATTTCTCCAGGGAGATCTCAGTCCATTTGGGTAAATGTTGATTGATCACTCTGGATTCCCATTTTCCCAAAACAAATTTAATTAAACTGTTGCAGATCTGAGGAGGAACAGGTCTTTCATGGGTCACCCTGAGCAGGTTAAAAGCACATGGAGTTGTAGGGCATGTTCCAGGGAGGGCAAATACCCTGGATTCCTAATTATGCTCTCACCTCTGAAATATCTGAGAAAAGTCTGTTGTATGGGAAGAAACTATTCTCGCATGGACAAGGGACAGATTCTCCTTCAGACACTCTTGTGCCCATTTCCAATGAATCACCAGCCCTTCTGAACCACATCATCTGAATCTAACCAGAGGCTCTGCTGGACCCAACAGCCAGTCCAGCCCCACACAGCTCAGTGTCCATGCCGGCCAGCAGCAGGACAAGCGCCTTCACAGCAGTGGGCACCAGAGGTGCATGATCCCAATTCCAGAGAACAAAGACCCCCAGTTAGGACAGTCGTAGACTTGGCATCATGTACAGGTGACATCACACAGAGGCAGAAGAACCCACAAAGCTTGTTGTGTATGTTCAGGTTGATGACAAAGAAACACTGTGAGGGGAAATAGAATATTTATTATGTGCTGAGTTGAAATCTCCAGCAGGAACAGGAAAGGCCCTTCAGCAAGTCAGATTATTACACGAAGTCCTGGTTAGCAGTCCCCAGCTTGTTTACTGAGGCATGACCCACCAATGAATAATACTAGGTTGAGGTTCTCAATGGGGGTCTCAAATAAAGTGAGAGGCTTTCCTGAATGTTACCAATAAAGATGACACATGTGAGCAGAGTCCTGAATGCAGCCATTTATGTCTGTCACAGTTTGACCCACACCCTTGCCTTAGCCTCCCTGTAATTTGGGATTATTTTCTTTTTCTTCTTTTTGATTCCTATTTGCATCTAACATATTATTTCATATGAGCTTTTAGCCTACATCCAAGTAATCAAACATTTATACAAGTTGTGATTTGATGGTCCTATGAGTCCAGTACCCACCTGGCACCACATATAGTATTTACAAGCTAATGGACTGTGCATTATGTTACACCCCTGGGTTAAATCTGTAACTGCTGATTTGTACTTCTTAATCCTTTTACCTTTTTCACCCAGACTGCCAAACTTCCTTCCGCCTAGAAATTTCAGTGTCTATGTGTTTGTTTCTGTTCTGTATGTTTATTGATTTTGTTCTTCAGATTCCACACATGTAAGGTAGCGCTGTATTTCTGAATCTCTGTCACACTAATTACATTTGGCCTAATACTCTCTATATCCACCCACATTTTCACTAATAGAAATATTACGTTTTTTAATTGCTGGAAAAAAATGATGGGTTTATTTTCACATCAGTGGGTTGGCTAAAAAGTCATATTTTGTATTTTCACCAGTAATTTTGTCACCTGTGCAGTATAACACTGATTTCTCTCATTTAATGTGTCAATTGGATTGTTGTAAATTTCAACTTGTTTGCCCAACCATGGAGCATTATACAGAGTAAAATCTCCACGATGAAACTTAACAAACCACTTTTGACACATTTGATTTTTCAAAGCATCTACTTCATACACTGCACACACACACACAAATTTATATGCACATTAGAGACACTCAGACATTCATGTCCTGTGATCCCAGATGGGACCTTCCTGTCAGGCCAGGTGCCAGACAGCTAAAGGCACACAGGGCCAACAAATTCAAAGCTATTGCCAGATGAGCAGGTGCAGAGGTGTCTGAGCAGAGAATTCTTCAGATAGCCTGTGCATCCCTGTTTACAAAAAATCTAAAAAAAAATTGATAAGAGGCAACTTTAAATATCCTATTTGCCCATCAGTAAAAGAATGGATCAAAAAACTGTAGTATATTTACACAATGAAATTCTATGCAGCAGAGAGAAAGAAGGAGCTACTACCCTTTGCAACAGCTTGGATGGAACTGGAAAGCGTTATGCTGAGTGAAATAAGCCAGGCAGTGAAAGACAAATACCACATGATCTCACCTTTAACAGAAACCTAAACAACAAAACAAACAAGGAAGAAAATATAATCAAAAACACTGAAATAGAGAAAGGCAGACAGGGACCAGAGAAGAGAGGGGAGGGAATTTCAGGGGGAAAGGAGAAGGATTCACAAGAACAAGTATAAAGGACACATAGACAAAAGCTACCAAGGGTGGAAATGGGAGGGAGGTGGGAAGCACTGGGGGGGGCAGCTTGGATGGGAGTAAAAGACAGAAAACTATACTTGAACAATAATTAATTAAAAAACTATATATCCTATTTACCAAACTTGATAACACAAGTGAACCACAGTCAATGGAGCCATTTCTAAGGCATTTTAAAAATATATTTCATTTATTTATTTTTAGAGGGGAAAGGGAAGGAGAAAGAGTGGGAGAGAAACTGCAATGGGTGGTTGCCTCTCATGTGTCCCCCACTGGGGAACTGGCCTGCAACCCAGGCATGTGCCCTGACTGGGAATCGAACCAGGGACCCTTTCCTTCACAGTTCCACGCTCAATCTATTGAGATATACCAGCCAGGGCTCTAAGGCATTTTATAGAAGAATTTTAAGGAACTGGACACAGTGAAGTTTTTATTAACACACTAGGGGCAGCATTTTGAAGACACATTGACCCAGGAACAAAACATTCAGGCATTAAAGTCCAGACCAAGTTTAGGTTTCTCTATGTCACTCAAGGTGGGATCTCAGTGAGGATCTTGTTCTGTGCACACCTCTTTCTCAGAGGGAGGGGCTATGTGTGCCAAGAATTGAGGGATTTTGGAGGAGACACATACCTTACAGCATGGATTAGGACTTACACTCTACAATTCCCTGTAAGCATGATCCCTGTGTCTTCTATCTTCTCTCAGGCAGGGTCAAATCTTCAGGTATGAAAGACTGCATCATTCATATTCAAATGAGATGTGTTTTACTAGGTTAAATGTGGGTCTGTCTGTGTCCTGAGATCATCACCCACAGCCCCACCTTTGTGACAGTAGTCCTGATGGCACAGACCCTCATGATGAACTGGAGCTAGAGAGTCCTCTCCCTGGTGGCAGTGACTACAGGAAGGAACTCCTTTGTTCCTGGAATTAGGAGGGGACCAGGGAGAGTAAAGTGGAATTTCCACCTACTGGTGCCTCCTGTCCACAGGTGGCCATACCCAGGTGCAACTGGCACAGTCAGGGATGGAGTGAGGATACCTGGGGCCTCAGTGCAGCTTTCTGGAAGGATTCTGGATACACCTTAATTAGCCGCTGGATGCACTGGGTGTGACAAGCACAGGATAAGGGCTTAAGTAAATGGAACAAAGTGACAGTGAAGATAGTGGAACAAAGTGCATGGAGGTTCAAGGGCACGGTCACCATGACTGCAGATATGTCTAACAACACAGCCTAAATGCAGCTGAGCAGCTTGAGAGCCAAGTTCACTCCCCTGTATTACTGTGTGAGAAACACACTGTGATGACCGTGTCACAAACCCTAAGAAATGGGGAAGGTGAACAGGGCTGAGGAGATGACGGAGCAATGGGCCTCCTGTCCTTCTCACAAACAGTCATGATCTGAGACCAGGACTGATACTGCTATGGGGACATCAGTCATTCAGAAAAAGGTTTCAAGAGGCCAGATGCACTGTGAATAAGAGGCAGAGAACATGCTCCTGAAAGGTCCCCTGTTTTTTACTCTGATTTTGCAGAGGATACTTTGGAAGCCTCTTTATCCTCTGAATGTGGTGGTTAATCAAGGTTTCACCTGGGAGTCCTTGGTTGGGGTTACGTTGAGGATTTTGGCTGCAGTGTCTCGCAGCAAGTTTTAAAGTGTAAGTTCCCTTATTCTGAACAATGGAATTGTGCTTGGTGAAAAGTAAGTAAACAAAGTCAAAGAGTAATTTCTATGTTCTTGTCTCCGGCCAAGCTTCATACAGATCACACTGTGGCAGCAACATCAAAGGTTGCCAGCTGGTCCAGATTTTGGCACAGTCTATGACATCACAGTGTTTTTTCAGTCCTCCCTCAGGGAGAGATTCTAAAAGATCACAGCCTTGTGAGTGTGGCTGTCCCTGAACAGTAGTGATGTCATCACACAGCATGGAGCAGTGTAGGGACAGTCTTTATGTCTCCCACATCCAGCATATATCATGTTCCTATGACAGCTGAAGTAATCACACATATGGCACTGTCCTCTTCACACATTTATCCTTCTAGAGTCTGTAGGTCAGAGTGAATGTGTCAGCTGAGATGAGGTTCATTTACCATCCTTAGTAATTCACCCCCATGCATGGAGTCCCTTTTCCCATGTTGCACATTGATGCACTCAGTGCATCGGGTTCAAGTTCAGTGGACACCCATTAGGTATAGCCATAGTTACAGTTTCCCATGAGTCACATGCAGACATGAATAGGGACAGAGAGAGAAAGATGAAATAGCCATTCTGAAATTAACAATTTCTACTCCCTCTCCTGCACTCTAATTACAGCTACTTCAAATGTACATGTAAATATAGATCCTGAGAGTGAGCATCAGGGTGAACCAGTAATGATCAACAGTTTTAATATAAAGTTATACCCACCAGCTCCAGTAGTCAAAAGTGTTTTGATGATTTATCAATCTTGTAATCAGTTGATAAATAAAAATAATGTTTTTAGTATCCATTATGATTTTATTTACATAAGTTATTTTCTATTACTGGCTTGCATCATGGTTTCCATAATCAAATTTCTAACATGTCAACATACTACCCAATTTCTACCCACATTTTGAACAAAGCAGATCTGGCCATGGCTGAGTTTCTTCTGTGTCCAAATATTTGAGTCTGGTTTTACTACAGAGCCTAGAGAATACAACCAAAATGAGGCAGTGAGGCTTCTGCACATTTAGCACCAAACTCTATTGTATGAACATGACCTGGGAGCACAGTCTGCTTCTCTGTAGAATTCACTCTTCTGTCTCCCAGTGATCCACTCAGACACTCCACATCTTCCAACACTGGGTCCATGTGCTCTAGGGTCACACTCTGTTCTTAGTTCATACTCTGTTCATTTTGTAGGGGAAATGGGGTGAGGTGGAACTTCCTGTCACCTAAAAAAAAACATCCTGTTTTTTAAATTCTCCCTCTGCTTGTGAGCATTGAATCGTCTTGGTGAGTTCATTGCTGATGACTTTCATATGCTTCACTCATTTTTAATCCCTCTCTTTTGTGAGAATTTACTCTTCTAGGTCATGCACCATCTCAGCACTTCTGCATGTCACACTCGGAAACCATGTAGTTCATGTCAACATCCAGCACCACAGCTCCATATATAGTAGGAGGACATGCAAATATGTATCCTCTGCTCATGAAAAGCAGCCCAGCCCTGACCCTGCAGCTCTGGGACAGGAGCCCAGTCCAGGATTCCCAGGTGTTCCCTACCCCTACTCAGAACAGAACACAGACCACTTATCATGGGCTTTGTGCTCAGCTAGGTTTTCCTTGTTGCTATTTTAAGAGGCAATTTATGGAGAATGAGAAACACTGGTATGTGAGTCATTATGACTGTGAGAAATAGTGGATGGGTGACTGTTTTCTGATCTGGTATCTTTGTGTTTTCTGGTATCCAGTGAAAGGTGCAGCTAGTGGAGTCTGGGGGAGGCTTGGTGCAAACTGGGGGGACTCTGAGATTCTCTTGCACAGCCTCTGGATTCACCTTCAGTAGCTATGGAATGGACTGGGTCTGCCAGACTCCAGGGAAGTGGCCAGAATGGGTCTCATACATTAGTAGTAGTGGTAGCACCACATACTATGCCAACTCTATCAAAGGCCAATTCACCATATCCAGAGACAATGGCAAGAACTTGCTTTACCTACAAATGAACAACCTGAGAGTCAAGAACATTGCCATGTATTACTGTACAAGAGACACAGTGAGGGGAAGTCAGTGTGAGCCCAGAAGAAAAGCTCCCTAAAGGAGACAAGGTGGCTGGGCTGCAGGGGATGCTCAGGACACCAGGGAGTTCTCAGGGCATATGCAGCACAAGCATCAGCCTGGGAGCAGCTGCAGATGCAGTGTAAGGACCGTTTTCCTGGCACTTGTGGGGTTAACTCTCCACACAGTGGTTTCCTTCTGGGAGCCTCCCTCCCTTCAAGGTTCTGTATTGAACTCTTTGGTATCTGAGTTACAGACACTTATTGTCATCAGAGGAAAACATTCTCACATGCTCCAAAGTCAGTCTCATATTTGTTTTCTCTTACTGCTAGGAATTATCAATGAATCATCAAATCTCCTGACCCTAAACAGCTAAATTCAATCAGAGGTTCAGCTGGACACAACAAGGAGCTCAGCCCCTCCGAGCTCAGAGCCCAAGCTGACCAGGAGCAGGACACATGCACGTTGGACATTGAGCACCAGAATTGTAGGAACCCAGTACCAGAGGACAAAAAACCCAGGTTGATCGTCATTGACTTAAATGTAGAAAGAAGGGCTGTCTATTGGAATGATTTAATGTTGCCTCATAATCCAACTCCTCTCCAATCCCTGAACCCCCAAAATGTCTGATAGAATAATCATGCTCAGGACCCTGAAGGAAAGGAGTCAGTAATCTCAGTTCTTTCTCACTTATGAGAACAGAGTCACCAACATGCTAATTTCATTCTCATATTGTAGTTAAATTCTCCCCTGGGCTCTGGTGGGGTTTACAGCTCTTTCTGCACAGGGGGCTGGCTTTGTTGTGGAAGGCAGAGGTGTGCTCTAGAGAAGATGAGACTGCTGGGTGTCATACCTTGCCTGGTGACAACCCACAAGGTGAGTGTCTCAGATGTTAGACTCTGACCTATGGGATGGTGGTGAATAAACTTGACTTATAGGGACTGATGCTCCTTGTCCCTAGTTGTCCTGTCCCAGGTGCAGCTTCAGGAGTTGGACCCAGGACTGGTTAAGCCCTCACAGACCCTCTCCCTCACCTCATCTTCCTGTGGACACTCCATCACAACCAGTGGTGGATGCTGCAGCTGGATCCACCAGCCCCCAGTGTTACAGGAAAATGAAGCAACCAGACACTGAAGGATTCGGGAGTACAAAATTTATTAATGTGCACGGGCCCAGAGGAGTCAGTCTCCAAATTCTGAGCTCCAAACAAAGGATTCTTGGGGTTTATATAGCCTACGGAGTCTTCCTGTCTACGTAGCAAAGCAGGATACAGAAGTAGAATGTCATAATTAGTTCTATCTATGGGGCAGAAGCAGAGTACAAAGGCCAAATGTGAAAATTAGTTCTAACTGCGGGTGTGCTAGCCCCAGCCCTTGTGACTATCCTGCTTTTGCTTTTCCCAGACAGCCTTATCACTATACCAGGGCACTTGGGGTTTTGGTGAACAAAGGTTTTCCAAAGCTTCCCACAGGATCCTGACAGTTGCCTTGCAGGTAACTGTTGCTTCTAAGTACTGGACTATGATCCGCAGGGTACAGGGGCTGAAGCTTAAACCTAAGAAGATAATAATTAAGGGTCCTAGAAAGGGAAATAGCTACTGGAGCCAGGCTTGAGGATTTATTCCTCAATTTCTCTAATTCTAACTTTTTGTTTCTTTGGTGTGGCGGTTTATATTCTCTCCAATTTCTTTAACTTTCTTAGCTATGATCCTTGACTGATTTACATAGTAGAAATATTCCTGTCCTAGGAACATACAGCCCCCCCATCCCTGGATTCAGAGTATTAATGAGGTTTCTTTCCCTTCTGGAATTACATACAGGACAATGGACAAAGGTCTCTTCTTTTTGTAACTGCTTCCAGCTGGAAATGGACGCTGTCCTACCTACCCCTGGATCAGGGGTGCCCTGAAAGGAGAGGGGGTTTGCAGCACGGAGATAGTCCTTTCTGCAAGGGGAAGGACCTTACAGGGTCCTGGTCAGCTGGCTGTCACCAGGACGTCTCAGGCTTGGTGTCCAAAGGCTGGCATTACTGGAATTTTGGCATTCTGGTCAGATCACATTCTGGAAGTGACAGATTAGGCAAGACACTGGAAGCATAATTAAATCATAACCATTAATTGACAAAGGCAAATACTTCAGTACATAATGGCTTACCTGGAGGAAGGCGTACAAGGCATGCTACACGTATCCCAGATTCTTGTGTCCCACTATACTTCACTCAGGCTGAGGGGAATACATTACAATTTTCCTCCTTTCGGATTTCTGAGCCCTTTTTGTCCAAGCTATCAAGGCTAAAAAGGGAAAATCAGCTCTAAAGTGAAGCCCACAGACTGCCCCAACCCTTTATCAACCTAGCTACTTAGTTGAATCAAACCCTTGAGTCTCAGGTGGGCGACGATGAAGATGGGCTCCTTATGTGAGGCCTATATTGTAACTAATCATCTATAGTCATAGGCAGGTCATAGGCATGCACCCTATGAAAACAGAAGAGTACACAGGTTAATTTACACAACAATCTCTAAACCAGTCTGTGCACCTGTGAGACTGTCTTTTGGGAAGACATTCCATTGCAAGGTCCTTCCTGCAATGACATTTAGCAGTGGCAATTTGACAGGTCCTTTGCACCTGTAAATTGTACATTTTTGGTGACATTACAATCTTGGTTTCAACTCTTAAATAAAAATAAATTTTAATACAGTTATCTGTGCCATTCTGATTTCCAGTACTGAACGTAGTGATTTTTCCTTTAACTACAATTTTTTTCCTTAAGATCACTCTCACTGTTATTACAGGGACTACTTTGGGTCCTGCTTTTGATTTTGACTTTTTATTTGCATAAACACACCAAGAACAGCCTGGATCACTTTTGATCCTTAAGTATGCTTTGCTGGAACTCACAGAGGGAACTTTCAGATTGACTTCTCAGTCCACCCCTCGGAGCGCAGAAGCAGAGCCACGCATCTGGCTTTGTCTGTCCCAGTCGTTTCACTCAAATCCTTGAGCCTCGATTGTACCTGTAGGTTCTTTTTTAGCTGTCTTTTAGAAAGCAACCTTCATTCCTTTCCTGGAAAGGCTGGCTGGAACCACACAACTAACCAAAGTACCAGGCTTTTCTCATGGGCTTTTATTAGCTTCACAGGTCAATCCCAGTTTCTCAGGGCTTTCTGGTAAGGACCAGAACCTATACATGTCTCCTTCAGGAGTGATATTCGATTCAAAGTCCTGGTTATCAAAACCACTACTAACGACTGGTCTTATTGGTTTTATGCAAAGAAACTTTATGTCATTACTCATCTCTTCAGACTGCCAAATTCTGGAGGGATCAGGTAGGGAGAAAATGCAAAGTGTGATAGAAAATCCTTTTCCTTCTGATACCCACTAAGATTGCATGTCCGCGCCTTATACCTTCTATTATTAACCCTACATAATTCCTTTCCAAAGTTTTCACAAATTTTTACAACCTTCCACACACTTTCTTCATTTACCTATCTTATACTTTCCCTTGTTCACTTTCTTATAGAGTATAAAGTTTCAAACTTTTCTGGAATCCTCAATTTGCATTCTCAGAGTAGATACAGAGCAAAACCCGAAACGCAGATTTCTGAAACAATACACAGGTAGAGGCATTCTCTTGCATCAATGCATCTACTGGTGCCTTGCAGAGACATGCTCCTTCAGGCCCGGTCTCATGGCAGAGACATGCTGCTTTGCCTCCAGCTGAAATACTTATCAGTCCCTAATGACAACTCCTGGGTCCTGGGTGGAAAAGGCCTCCTCTCCAACCAGCTACAGTGGCCTTTTCTAGGTGTTAAGGTACACAGGGTTTCTGATCAGAAACAACCAATGGCAGAGAAATTTGCTCTTTTCCACAAAACCAGAAAACAAGTAGCTGAGGTTTCCTTTACTTTAGGTTTAAAACTCATATCCATATCTATATCTATATCTATATCATCTATCTATATCTATATCTATATCTATATCTATATCTATATCTATATCTATATCTATATCTATATCTATATCTATCTATATGTGTGTGTATACTCATCTAGATTTAATTATTACTCTCTTTTAATTTCAGTTTCTTTCCCACACTGGGAAAGACTATACTTCAACTCAGAGCCTAAACTTAGTATGTGGCAGCTAAAAGTCCCTAGCACTTTAGGTATCTTCTACTAAAAGTTGCTAGATTCAAAGGGACATTTGCACCTTTCTGAAGCTTAGACATTATAAATACCCTATCAATCATATGGTCACTCATGAACCTCAGTTCATGACCTTCAAAACCAGAGCCATTACTACTAGAACCAGTTACACAGAGAACCTCACTGCTGCAGTGCCCACACAGCAGTAGCATGCACCCTATAATCTGAAGAAAAGCCTTGTCCAGGTCTAAGATGGCGATGTCCATGCATGCTCTGTCCTCCAGGTGGGGCACTCACGTGGCTCATCTATTTTACCTACGATGGCAGTACCTCGACTCTGGTTCTGCCCACCTGCGAAGGTCCCAGGGCTCCAGTTTCAGGAATCCCAGAAGTCCCCAAGGTCCCTTCCACCTGTGGGTGTGGAGACACCACAAAGACACCCTCCACCCATTGGGGGTGGTTTACTGAGGCTGCAGTTACCAGTGGAGGCGGGGCAGAGGTACCGCCCACCTCTGAAGGTGGGGGCCATGCGACACCATTTTCCGGAGTCAAGGAAGCCCCTGCCAACCCCTGGGTTGGTGGGTAAGCAGAGCCCACTTGCAGAGGATGCAAGTGCATGGTGGAGACTTCTCCCACCTGCAGGGCAGGAGAAGCTGAAAAGGGCAGCATCACTACTGGAGTTCCTGCTCTCTGCAGTCTCCCATTGTTAATTCTGAGGATGGGAGGAAGTCTCCTAAAGACTAATCCACAAGGGGCACAGCCCTAAGGGCTAGGGGCACTCCCAACCCTAAGCAGCACCAGGGGCAGCAAATCAGTCCAGCCTCCCTGTGGAACCCAGCCAGAGCTTCCCCGAAAGTCCAGTCCATGCATTCTACCATTCCCAAGCTCTGGGGTCACCATGCAGTGTGCCTACCCGGCCCAGGCCTGAGTCCGTTATTCAAGGACACTCAGCACCCTGTCCCAGCCAGTAGCTTAAACAGCTGGCAAGTGCCCTCCCAGCACTGGTCTTCGGTTGTTGTGGCTGAAAGGAGGTTATCTACACACCGGTAACACTGAGTCAGTCTCCTTCTCGGTAAATAATTTTAGATCTCTAGCCAGGGCCTCTCCTAGGGGAGTGGGAGAGTTTCTGAAGCCCTGTGGCAGTCTGGTCTGGGTCTAAGCCAGCTAACCTGAGGACTGTAGGTGCTTGTAAGCCTGGTCTTTGTCGCCCGCCAGTGGGCTTTCCTTCTTTCCTTTTGGGGCACTCTCTTTTCTAGTACCCCTTCTCTCTGTTAGAGGCACACTGGTCTCTCAACCTTAAATGGCTTTTTTTCTCCTTTTTCTGGACATCTGTAGTTGGGGCTGCTAGTACCTTAGCACAGCCTCTGGCTGAGGCTAATCCTGGGGTGGACTATTCGCCGCAGATGGAACGGACAGGGGCGGTGTGTCTGGGCCTATGGGCGCTGCTGGTGCCACAGGCAGAGGCCTGAGATATGGGGGAGGGACCTGCAGTAAGTCATCCTCGAGGAGGTATCCCTGATATATGGGATCTTTGGTCCTCGGACCATTAGGACATGGGTCTGGGGTCGGGAGGCTTCTTTCCCACAGCCCACTTTGGACTTCTCCTTATAGCCTGCAGTCTCTATTTTCTTTTCCTAGGCAATCTGGTAGCTCCTGGCTCCCCCTACGTATCTGGTTCCCTAAAGGACCCATTGCCAGGACCGCCAGCACAGGCCCAGGAGGTCTTCACAGCTTGCTCTTGGCTCAATCAGGGTGCTTGGCTGGGGACACCCTGCTTGTCTTCCTAGCAACCCCTTTAGCAGGACCAGGTGCAGGGGGCCATGTGGGCCTCAGCCACCACCTGTCCCTCCAGCAGAGGGAGGTCACTGCCTCTGCCCCACTGCTCTGTTATACTGGGGCATATTTTAGACAGGCCAAGTCCTTTGAGCAGGGTCTCTACTCTGCCACCAGAGAGCAGCAGGAGCCGGAATCTAGGTTACAGATGAGGTTCTTTGCTTCCCAGGGTCTGGCCAAGAGTTTCCAGAGCATATAGGGGAGGCACACTGATAGGCGGCGCTTCCTCTGGCTCTCCTTTGAAAATGGGGAGCAGCGTGTTCCTCTTGACCTGGCAACTAAAACACTGGATTTCACCACTTTTCGCCTACCGCCAGCCTTTCCCATTGTCTTAGGCTTCTGACCTGCACCCTGACAGCATGTGCTGTACTAATTCCTGCCAGTGGTCTATATAAACATACTGATTGGTGTGTCCTGGCTTGCCTGTTACTATGAGGTGGACTGCCCTAATTATACCTAAGTTTAGTGTTCCTTCAGGGGGCCAGCCTACTCCAAATGTTGGCTACTCAGAGGTGCAAAAGACCTCTAACTGACCAGCATCTATGCTCGGTTCCTGGCCCCAGAATCAGGCAGAGTTTGGTGGCATGCAGTCTAACACAGTGGAAGGTCTCCTGCTCATGGTGATCCTCCCAGAACGACGCAGACAAACAAAGGGAAGGGGGTTTCATTTCACCTGCCTGCCCTGCTCCCTCACGGGAGGAGGTTGGTCTTGGCTGAGGTTGCCCCAGCAGAATTTGGGGTTAGCTGCCAACCATTATGCTGTTATGATCTGACACAGGAACTGCAGGTTGGGACCCACTCTTGCTCAGTAGGACCAGTCCGTGGAGCCACAAACACAGTCACTCACACTTTCACTTTCAAGCACTCTGAGTTTAAACAATCCCTCCCGGAGTGAGGGCCCGGCGGCCGGACTCTAACTGACCCAATTCCTGTTTCCACGTGATTGGACTCTAACCAACCTAATTCCAGGTTTGAGCGGTGATCAGTCTCTCTCAGGACAGTCTCGGGTTCAGTCCCTGGGGCACTTACCGATTTGGCGCTTTCTGTCAGGTAGTAGTCCGAAACCCTCGCTTCCTGCCTGGAATGCAGGCCGGCAGCTGTGTCCCCAACTGGATGAGGTCTGAGAAATTTCAGGGCACGTGCACCCCCACTTCCCCAGTTGGACCTCCGGCCGTCTCCCCAGTTATCCAGTCGGTGGCAAGTCACCCAAATTTGTGTAAGGTCGCTTCCCGGCCAATGCACCAAATGTTACAGAAAAATGAAGCAACCAGACACTGAGGGATTCTGGAGTACAAGGTTGATTAACGTGCACGAGCCCATAGGAGTCAGTCTCCAGATTCTGAGCCCCAAACAAAGGATTCTTGGGGTTTATATAGTCTACGGGGTCTTCCTGTCTATGTAGCAAAGCGGGATATAGAAGCGGAATGTGGAAGTTAGTTCTAGCTATGTGGCAGAAGCAGAGTACAAAGGCTAAATGTGGAAATTAGTTCTAACCACGGAGGTGCTAGTCCTAGCCCTTGTGAATATCTTGCTCTTTGCTTTCCAAAACGGCCCTATCGCTCTTCCTAGGGTGTTTGGGGTTTGGGTAAACAAAGGTTCTTCAAAGCTTCCCATATCAGAAGGTCCAAGATGCCCTGATTTTTTTGTGATCCACTTCCGCTTGTTCAGGGGATGTGGATGTGCCAGCAATACACACAGAGGTAAGGTTTTTAACTGTGTGTCACAGGTGGCGTTCTGTACTGGAGTTAGATGGACATGTTCTGGGTGCTGTGGCTGCATTATGGGTAAGTAGAGCTGGGGTCCCAAGTGATTTTCGCCTCAGCAGCCATGGGAGAGAGAGAGAGAGAGAGAGAGAGAGAGAGAGAGAGAGAGAGAGAGAGAGAGCCCCTGATAACAGAGGGGAGAGAACAGGGATCATGTGTACATACAATAGTGGTCCTAAGCCCAACACAGACTTTAGCAGCAGTTGTCTGTGACATTTCTATGTGAATCTAACTCACATCATCTGAACTAGGACCATGGCACAGGTCATACACAAGCTTCTCCACTGTACTGAGGACTCCGAGTCTGCAAGAGTATACAGCTCTGGAGGATAGGTAACAGTAGATACAGACACATTTTCATGCTCTCACTACAGGAAAGGGGTCCTACAACCTCACTGAGCATGCTACTCACTACCTGGTATTGGGGTCAGGGGGACAGTGGGGGTCACTTGTAAGGACAGAGGTCCAGATGCTCACTGTTATTAGCTGTGGCCACCTGGGCATAACCAAGCCTGTGACCACTGGGCATGCTCAGGGTCTTGAATACAAGAGTCATGAAAGGAGCAGGTGCACTTGGACGTTTCTGATGGTTTTCTGTCTGGTTTCATATTCCTGTGATTGTTTCCTTTAGGGAACATCTCTGGATGACTCATTATGTTCTCACCTCTGAAATCTCTGAGAGAGAAAATGTTGTAAAGGAATGTGGAGGTGATTTTCCTCATAAGTCCCCCCATGTGCCATGGATGAGTAAACATAACAGAGGCATGATATGATCTGCTTGGGGAGGAGAGGTAGCCAGTTTCTCAGAAGAAAAAGGTGTTAAACAGTGGCCAGTTTCTCAGGGGAAAAAGGCATTGAGTCCCTTCCTCCAAAGGCTTTTACTGGGTTGTAATACACAGGTATACAGGGTGGCAAGGATCAAACAGTAGATAGTCTGAGTCAGAGACTGTCAGGCAGAGAGTTTTAGGGTTTCCTGCTAGAACTCTTAACATATGAATGAAAGCACTCTTAGAAGAGCAGATTTCACAGGTTTATCAGCAAGTCTTTGTGATCCAGATTTTCCCCCAGGACAGGCTCTAGCAAGGCATGTAGCTGCACCCCTCCCCATCAGGTATTCAACATTAAGGGAATTAGAGCCAGGAAGCCCTTCTCTCAGCGGTCATGGGGCCTCCGGCTACCTCGAAGCCTGGGGTGAGAGTCCATTGCTCCCTCTTTGTTGTGATGTGGGAAGTTTTGGAAAACCTTTGCTCACCCAAATCCCCAGGCACCATGGGAGAGCAATAAGGCCGTCTGGAAAAAGAAAACAGCATGATAGTCACAAGGACTGAGACTAGCACCCCCACTGATAGAACTAATTTTCACATTTAGCCTTTGTACTCTGCTTCTGCCCCATACATAGACCTAATTACCGCATTCCGCTTCTGTATTCCACTTTGCAACCTATACAGGAAGACCCCGTAGGGTATATAAACCCCAATAATCCTTTTTTCGGGGCTCAGAATTTGGAGACTGACTCCTCTGGGTCCGTCCACGTTAATAAACCTTATACTCCAGAATCCCTCGGTTTCTGGTTGCTTCGTTTTCCTATAACATTTGGTTCCCTGAGACTTCCGCCAAGATGGAGGCATAGGTGGATGTGCCGTGCCTTCTCACACAACCAAGATTAGAGAAAACTAAATATTAGCAACAGAAAACACAGCCAGAACACGGAAAATTGAACTTTTCGGAAGTCCGTTGACAAATTCTTCAGCCTGACCGGTAAGGGGCGAAACCAGCGGCTGGCGGAGCAGGGTTGCACAGGAAAATTCGGTCAGAAGGACTCAGGCGTGGAATCCAGGCTCAGGGTCGGACCGAGTGAGTGACCTAGCGAGCAAACAGGCGAGCGACCGCGGGGGAGACAGCGAGGCAGTGGGGCTGCGTGTTGACTGAGGTCGCGCATTTGTGCGCGGGTGGACAGGCGAGGGAGTGGGCGGTTGGACCGGGCCAGCAGGTCCCCATGACAAACCACAGTGGAGGGCGCCGCCATTTCCCTGCTCTGACCCCACCTCCACATACAGCGTCATAACCCAGCGACTCTGAGTGGCCTGGCCCAGGTGAACCACCTAAGGTGCTGCTCTTCCGCACCCAGCTGTGAGAAACAGCAGAGGGGGCCGCCATTTCCCCACTCTGACCATGCCCCGACATACAGTCTCACAACCCAGCGACCTGGGAATCCAAGGCGCCTTTTCTCACACTTAAAGGGCCCGAAAAGACCAAGAATGGCGCAGGAGGATCTCAGAGCCCCAGAGCCAATAGATCTAAGCAATGAAGAAATAGCAAAACTCACAGACACACAGTTTAAAACATTGGTGATCAGGATCCTCAAAGAACTGGTTGATTATACCGACAAATTAGACTAATATATGAAGGCGAAACTAATTGAAATGAATGGAATTGCACAGGACACCAATAGCAATGAAAAGGAAACTGGGACTCAAATCAATGGAGTGGACCAGAAGAAAGCAAATAATGGCCAAACAGAAAAGAGTCAAGAAGCAAGAATTCAAAGAAATGAGGAGAGTCTTAGGAATCTCCAGGACATCTTTAAATGCTCCAATATCCAAATTATAGGGGTACCAGAAGGGGGAAAGGCACAGCCACCAGTGGAAAACTTATTTGAACAAATAATAAAGGAGAATTTCCCCAAGCTGGCAAAGGAAATAGACTTCCAGGAAATCCAGGAAGCTCAGAGAGTCCCAAAGAAGTTGGACCCAAGAAGGAACACACCAAGGCACATCGTAATTACATTAGCCAAAATTAAAATGAAGGAGAGAATCCTAGAAGCAGCAAGAGCTAAGGGGACAGTCACCTATAAAGGAGTCCCCATCAGACTGTCAGCAGATTTCTCAAAAGAGACCTTACAGGCAAGAAGGGGTGGAAAGAGGTATTCCAAGCCATGAAATCTAAAGACCTACATCCAAGATTGCTCTATCCAGCAAAACTTTCATTTAGAATGGAAGGACAGATAAAGTGCTTCTCAGATAAGATCAAATTCAAGGAGTTCATCATCACCTAGCCCTTATTATATGAAATGTTAAAGGGACGTATCTAAGAAAAAGAAGTTAAAGAAACATGAACAGTGAAAGGACAACAAACTCACAGTTATTAACAACCACACCTAAAATGAAAGCAAACTAAAAGGACAGCTAGATCAGGAGTGGAAACATAGAAATGAAGATCTCAAGGAGGGTTAGCAACAGGGGAGTGGGAGGAGGAGAAGGGGGGAGAAGGTACAGAAAATAAGTAGCATAGACAGTAGATAGAAAATAGATGGGGGGGCAAGAATAGCATGGGAAATATAGAATCTAAAGGACTTGAGACACATGGTCATAAACTAAAGGGGGGGGTAATGGTGGGGATGAGGGGTAGGGTGGAGGGGACTAAAGGGGGAATAGAACAACTGTAACAGCATAATCAATAAAAAATTTAAAAAAAATAAAAGTTTTATAACCTTAAAAAAAACAAAACGAAACATTTGGTTCCCTGACCGGGAAGCAACCTTACACAAATTCGGCTGCTTGCTGCTGACTGGATAAGCGAGGAGGCATACCGGAGGTCCAACTGGGGAAGTGGGGGTGCACATGCCCTGATATTTCTCAGGCCCCCTCCACTTGGGGCAATAGCCACTGGTCCCCACTCCAGGCAGGAAGCGAGTGTTTTGGAGTACGACTTGATCCGAGACCAGAGGTGCCAAATCGGTAAGATCCCTGGGGACTTGACCTGAGACTGGAGAGAGGCTGATCACCTCAAATCAGAAATTTGCGTCGGAATCATGCTGAGTCTGACCGCCAGACCCTCACCTGGGGAGGGATTGTTTAAACTAAGAGTGCTTGAGAGTGAAAGTGTGAGTGACTGTGTTTGTGGCTCCACGGACTGGTCCTACAGAGCAAGAGTGGGCCCCAACCTGCAGTTCCTGTGTCAGATCATAACAGCATAATGGTTGGCAGCTAACCCCAAATTCTGCTGGGGCAACCTCAGCCAAGACCAACCTCCTCCCGTGAGGGAGCAGGCCAGGCAGGTGAAATGAAACCCCCTTCCCTTTGTTTGTCTGCGTCGTTCTGGGAGGATCACCATGAGCAGGAGACCTTCCACTGTGTTAGACTGCATGCCACCAAACTCTGCCTGATTCTGGGGCCAGGAACCGAGCATAGATGCTGGTCAGTTAGAGGTCTTTTGCACCTCTGAGTAGCCAACATTTGGAGTAGGCTGGCCCCCTGAAGGAACACTAAACTTAGTTATAATTAGGGCAGTCCACCTCATAGTAACAGGCAAGCCAGGACACACCAATCAACATGTTTATATAGACCGCTGGCAGGAATTAGTACAGCACATGCTGTCAGGGCGCAGGTCAGAAGCGTAAGACAATGGGAAAGGCTGGCGGTAGGCGAAAAGTGGTGAAATCCAGTGTTTTAGTTGCCAAGTCAAGAGGAACACGCTGCTCCCCATTTTCAAAAGAGAGCCAGAGGAAGAGCCACCTATCAGTGTGCCTCCCCTATATGCTCTGGAAACTCTTGGCCAGACCCTGGGAAGCAAAGAACCTCATCTGTAACCTAGATTTCAACTCCTGCTGCTCTCTGGCGGCAGAGTAGAGACCCTGCTCAAAGGAGTTGGCCTGTCTAAAATATGCCCCAGTATAACAGAGCAGTGGGGCAGAGGCAGTGACCTCCCTCTGCTGGAGGGACAGGTGGTGGCTGAGGCCCACATGGCCCCCTGAACCTGGTCCTGCTAAAGGGGTTGCCAGGGAGACAAGCAGGGTGTCCCCAGCCGAGCCCCGTGTTTGAGCCAAGAGCGAGCTGTGAAGACCTCCTGGGCCTGTGCTGCCCGCCCTGGCAGTGGGTCCTTTAGGGAATCAGATACCTAGCGGGAGCCGGGAGCCACCAGATTGCCTAAGAAAATAAATAGCCTGGCACGCTGGAGCACGGAAGGAGACCAGTGCACCTACTGCAGAGAGAAGGGGTACTAGAAAAGAGAGTGCCCCAAAAGGAAAAAAGAAAATCCCACTGGTGGGCGACAAAGACTAGGGTTACAAGCGCCTACAGTCCTCAGGTTAGCTGGCTTAGACCCAGACCAGACTGCCACAGGGTTTCAGAAACTCTCCTACTCCCCTAGGAAAGGTCCTGGCTAGAGATCTAAAATTATTTAGTTAGAAGGATAGGAACCCAGTGTTACCGGTGTGTAGATAACCTCCTTTCAGCTGCACCAACTCGAGACTGGTGCTGGGAAAGCCCTTGCCAGCTGTTGAACTGCTAACGAAAACAAGGTGCCAGGTATTCATGAAGAAGAGGAACAGGTTGGGGCAGGGTGGGCACACTGCATGCTGACCCCAGAGGTCTGGAAGGGTGGAGCGCATGGACCAGACTCTCAGGGAAGCTCTGGCTGGGTTCCACCGAGAGGGTAGACTTCCTTGGACTGATTTGCTGCTGCTGGCGCTGCTTAGGGTCGGGGGTGCCCCTAACCCTTCAGGCTGTGCCCCATGTTAAATAGTCTTTAGGAGACCTCCTCCCATCCTCAGAATAGATAATGGGGGACCCCAGACAGCAGTAACTCGCGTGGTGACACTGCTTTCTAGGGAGGTGAGGCCCACTATGGCTTCTCCTGCCCTGCAAGTGGGAGAAGTTTCTACCATAGATTTGCAGCCTCTGCAAGTAGGCTGTGCTCACCCACCATAGCAGGGGTTGCCAGTAGCTGCTTTGTCTCCTGAAAACAGAGCCAGAGGACCCCCAACTTCAGAGGTGGGTGGGACCTCTGCCCCGCCTCCACTAGTGACTGCAGCCTCAGTAAACCACCCCAATGGGTGGAGGATGTCTTTGTGGGGCCTCCACACCCAAAGGTGAAAGGGGCTTTGGGGGCTTCCGGGGTTACTGAAACTGGAGCCCTGGGACCTTCGCAGGTGGGCAGAACCATAGTCGGGGTACTGCCACTGTAGGTAAAATAGATGAGCCACGTGAGTGCCCCACGTGGAGCACAGAGCATGCACAGGCGTTGCCATCTTGGACCTGGATAAGGCTTTTCTTTAGATTATAGGCTGCATGTTACTGCTGTGTGGGTACTGCAGCAATGAGGTTCTCTGTGTAACGGGTTCTAATAGTAATGGCTCTGGTTTTGAAGGTCATAAACTGAGGTCCGATAGTGACCAACTGATTTATAGGGTATTTACAACGTCTAAGTTTCAGAAAGGTGCAAAATGTCCCTGCGAATTTAGGGACTTTTAGCAGAAGATACCTAAAGTGCTAGGGACTTTTAGCTGCCACATACTGAGTTTAAGCACTGAGTTTAAGTATAGTCTTTCCCAGTGTGGGAAAGAAACCAAGATTAAAAGATAATGATGATGAATCTAGATGAGTAGAAATATGTATAAAAGATATGAAAGTTTAAACCTAGAGTAAAGGAAACCTCAACTACTTGTTTTCTGGTTTTGTGGGAAAAGAGCAAATTTCTCTTTCACTGGTTGTTTCTGATCAGAAACCCTGTGTATCTGAACACCTAGAAAAGGTCACTGTAGCCAGTTGGAGAGGATGCCTTTGCCACCCAGGACTCAGGAATTGTCTTTAGGGGCTGATAAGTATTTCAGCCAGAGGCAAAGCAGCATGTCTCTGCCATGAGACCGGGCCTGAAGGAGCATGTGTCTGTGAAGCATCAATGGATGCATTGATGCAAGAGAATGCCTCTATATGTGTATTGTTTCAGAACTCTGTGTTTTGGGTTTTGCTCTGTATCTACTCTGAGAAAGCAAATTGAGGATTCCAGAAAAATTTGAAACTTCATACTCTGTAAGTAAATGAACAACAGAAAGTATAAGATTTATAAATAAAAAAAGTATATGAAAATATGTAAAAGTATTTTAGATGTTGTGGAAGGTCTGTGGAAAGCTGTGCAGATAGAAAAGGGTATGTGAAAGGTTGTAAAAGTTTGCAAAAGTTTTGGAAAGGAATTATGTAGAGTTAGTAATGGAAGGTATGAGGCACGGTGATGCCATCTTAATGGGTATCAGAAGGAAAGGGGAAGATGGCGTCGGAGTAAGAGGGAGCGGATTCTAGCTCCCGCACTCGTGGGTGAAAATCCTGGCAGATCTATAGAAAAGCAGCGCACTAATCCATCAGTTATCCAGCATTTGTGAAATTGAAAGAACAGAGACTCTGTTGGACGCTGAAACACCAGAAAGCGGCAGGTCAGTGGGGCTTTGGGGTCCAGCGTAAAGACAAAGCAGCGTCGGGGGCTGGCGCCCCAGGCCAGGTGGCCCGGGTGCAGCATCTACAGCCGGGGTCCAGAACCATCGGTCTGAGACCAACACCAGAGAGGTCTACCACAGGAGCTTGGGCACCCAGCGGCTCCAGTGGCCACCAGCGTGGGCCAGCAGCCCCCCTGCATCCTGTATAAGCAAAACTGGATAACACCAGGCAGACACCCGTCTGCTTGCCGGATTGCATTTTTGGGGAGGGGTACAAAGACACAGGGCCCGGTTCAACTGCAGACTCTGTGATTGCAAGCCTGGGAGGAATCCAGAGACGCATTAGCCTCACGGGTTTGGTTGGGGACTGAGCAGGAATGAGAGACAGGATGTCCGGAAAGTTTTGTTTTGTTTTGTTTTATTGAAAGTGGACTGAGGTGTTCTCCTGCCAAGGCAGATTGGCTTGTTTCCTATCCGGCCTTGTAGCGAGCCAGGGGGAAAGTGGAGGCTTTTGGGGACTAGCCACACGAATGGGAAGCACCCTGCCGATTACTCCGGGTCCCAGAAGGTCTCTTGGAAGCAAGGCCTCTGAGCCACCACCAGGGGACTGGGAAGACCGCTGCCCATTACGCCAGTCCCGGAAGGACGAGCTTGCAGGCGCAGAGAGTTCAGAGAGGCTCCGCAGAACAAAGACGCTCCCTGACGGTTTCCTGCTCGCACGCATAGCCGGACTCTGGCGCGTACTGGCGCAGGGATTTTTGAGCCGGGGCTACTGGTCCTAGAAGTGCCAGACGGTTTCCCGCGCCAGCAGGGGCGCAGAGAACTCTAGGCTGATGCCACTAGGATCCGGAAGTGCTGGGGCCGGTGCGGACCGGGAAGTACTCGGGGCCTGCGCGGACCGGGAAGTGCTCGGGGCCGGCGCGGACCGGGAAGCGCTGGTTGCGCAGTCCCGGACAGCCCGGGAGTGTGCCCGAGGTTGGCCAGGGGACCCAGACAAACACAGGAACAGAAGGGATACACACCACGCAGCGTGCCATGACGAGCACACAGAGTTTTTAGGTCTGCGCCCAGTCCTCAGATCGGCTCCCGGCTTCCAGTCTCCCCCCCTCAGACTATTGGGAAGCCCGGGACACTGAGGGGTCCTGGGAAAAGAGCTGAGACCCTCAACCCCCTCCCTTTCTGGCCAAGCAAGGTGGGGGGCCAGGAGAGACTTGTTTGATAGAGTTTAGAGAGAGGGTGCGGAGGACAAAGGGCCCCAACCAAAGACTCTGTGGTTGCAAGCCCAGGAGAACTCAGAGGTGCAGCCTGGGGCTCTGAATCCGGTAGACTCGGCAGCCTGCTCTGCTTCACACCCAGCTTGGCAGCGAGCCCAGGATTGGGCAGAGGGTCTGGGGCCTCCCAACTGAACGGGGGCAGGCCTGTGCTCAATCCCGAGGGAACCAGGCAACTAGGCCGGTGCAGGTGCCTGCAAACACAGCAAATCAGACTATGGCAGTAACCCCTGGGAGGGGGAGCGCTGCGAGAAAGTCCTAGCTCCCCATTGTAGGGAGCTGGGGGAGAGGCGCCAAGTGTCTGGATCCTGAGAGGGGCTGGCTGAAAAAAATCACAACAATCGACCCTCAGCCAACTGCAACCAGAAAAACCGGTTCGGCTAGTTTGAAGCCAACAAGTGACATTCCTTTTTCTGAGGTTGTTTTTTGAGAGAGTATTTTGAGTCACAATCAACTTGAAAATATAAAAAGACCAGAGCTGGACCCATAGAAGAGGCCTCCCAGTAGTAGAGTCAGAGAGACAAATTGCACATTGTTGTAGGAGAGAAGCCACAAGTTGCTGCATATTTGAGTAGGTGGAAGCAGAGAACAACAGGATAAACAAAAGAGGCTGCACCATTGAAATTCACAGGCATTCCACCACAAAAGTTCATACCATAAACCCAGGGTGTCAAAACAGATTAATCTAAGAAGCTGAGGCTAACAAGAAGAGTCTCACAAACAATGGGAAGACAAAGAAACAATCCCCAAATGAAAGGAAAGGAGGAATCCCCAGAAAGAATGTTAGATGAAACAGAGGCAACTCAACTATCAGATACTGAATTCAAAGCACTGGTGATCAGGAAGTTCAAAGAGCTCACAATCAGCTACCAGAAACTACAGGGAAGTTACAATGATCTCACTGTGAACTATATCAACATGAAAAAGGAAATGGAAATTATTAGCAAGGGCCAAGAGGAAATGAAGAATACAATTTCTGAATTAAAAAACACAGTGGAAAGCATTAAAAATAGGGTGGATGAAACAGAAGATCGGATTAGTGAATTGGAGGACAAAGTAGAAAGCATCTCACAGAAAGAACAGGAAAGAGACAAGAGGCTCAGAAAGAATGAAGAGAGATTAAGAGAAATGCAAGACAATATGAAACGTAATGATATCCGAATAATAGGAATACCAGAAGGAGAAGAAGAATAACAAGGGATAGAAAACATATTTGAAAGAGTAAAGAGAGAAAATTTCCCTAGTTTGACAAAAGAAAAAGTCACACAAATCCAGGAATCTCACAGAGTCCCATTCAAGAGGAACCCAAAGAGGCCCACTTCAAGACACATCATCATTAAAATGGGAAACTTCCAAGACAAAGATGGAATCTTAAAGGCAGCAAGGGAGAAAAAAGAAATAACATACAAGGGCGTCCCAGTAAGGTTAGCCACTGACTTCTCAATGGAAACACTCCAAGCAAGAAGAGATTGGCAAGAAATATTCCAAGTAATGAGAAACAGAGGCCTACAACCAAGGCTACTTTACCCAGCAAGGCTCTCACTCAAGATAGAAGGCCAAATAAAGAGCTTCCAAGACAAAAAAAGTCTAAAAGAATTTGCTGCCACCAAGCCAGCTCTACAAGAAATACTAAAAGGTCTGCTTTAAGGAAAGGAAGGAAAAGAGACAGACAGAGAGGAACACAGGTACAAAAATGGCAATGAATAAGTACCTATCAATAATAACCTTAAATGTAAATGGATTAAATGTGCCAATCAAAAGACACAGAATAGCGTCATGGATAAGAAAGTATGACCCACACATATGCTGCCAACAAGAGACCCACCTCAGGACAAAAGACCATCACAGACTAAAAATCAAAGGCTGGAAACAAATTTTCCAAGCAAATGGACAAGAAAAAAAAGCTGGGGTAGCAATTCTCATATCAGACAAAATAGACTTCAAAAAAAAGAGCCATAAAGAGTGACCCAGAAGGTCACTTCATAATACTCAAGGGAAGAATCCACCAAGAAGACATTAACATCATAAATATATATGCACCAAACATAGGAGCACCAAAATATATAAGGAAAATCTTAGAGGAATTCAAGAAAGATATAGACAGCAACACAATTATAGTGGGGGATTTTAACACCACACTATCAAAAATGGACAGATCTTCCAAACAAAATATCAACAAAGACATTGCGGCATTAAACAACACCCTTGATGAAATGGACCTAACTGATATATACAGAGCTCTTCACCCCAAAGAAGCTAAATACACATTCTTTTCAAATGCACATGGAACATTCTCAAAGATAGATCACATGATAGGGCACAAAACAAGCCTCAACAAATTCAAGAATATTGAAATCATACCAAGCATTTTCTCTGACCATAAGGGACTGAAACTGGAAACCAACCCCAAAGGAAAAAACCCAAAACACCCAAAATCATGGAGACTGAACGGTATGCTATTAAACAATGAATGGGTCAAGAATGAAATTAGGGAAGAAATCAAAAAGTTTCTGGAAACAAATGAAAATGATCTCACAACAACCTAAAACTTATGGGATACAGCGAAGGCAATCCTGAGAGGGAAGTTTATAGCAATACAGGCCTACCTAAAGAAAACAGAAACATTTCAAACAAATGAACTTACTCTACGCCTGCAAGAACTCGAGGAACAACAACAAAAACAGCCCAAAGCAAGTAGAAGGAAGGAAATAACTAAGATCAGAGCAGCACTACATGACATAGAGACTAAAAGTATAATTCTAAAGATCAATGAATCCAGGAGTTGGTTCTTTGAAAAAATAAACAAAATAGACAAGCCTTTAAGTAGGCTCATCAAGAAAAGAAGGGAACGGACACAAATAAACACAATCAGAAATGAAAGAGGAGAGATTACAACTGATACCACAGAAATAGAGAGGATTGTAAGAAATTACTATGAAGAACTGTATGCCAAGAAATTTGAGAACCTAGGGGAAATGGACACATTTCTAGAAAAATATAATCTCCCAAAACTCAATGAAAAAGAAGTAGAACACCTGAATAGACCAATAACAGCAAAAGAAATTGAAGCAGTAATCAAAAAAATCCCATCACACAAAAGCCCTGGACCAGATGGATTCACAGGAGAATTCTACAAAGCATTTAAGGAAGAGTTAACCCCCATTCTTCACAGACTATTCCAAAAAATCCAAAAGGATGGAAAACTCCCTAACTCCTTTTATGAAGCCAGCATCATCCTAATTCCAAAACCAGATAGAGATACAACAAAGAAAGAAAACTTCAGGCCAATATCGCTGATGAACATAGACGCTAAAATCCTCAACAAAATATTAGCAAATCGCATCCAACAATATATCCAAAAGATTATACACCCTGACCAAGTGGGATTCATCCCAGGGATGCAAGGATGGTTCAACATTCGCAAAACAGTAAATGTAATTCATCACATAAACAAAAGCAAAGACAAAAACCACATGATCATATCAATAGACGCAGAAAAAGCTTTCGATAAGGTACAACACCCATTTATGATAAAAACACTCAGCAAAATGGGTATAGAGGGAACATTCCTCAATATAATAAAGGCCATTTATGAGAAACCTACAGCCAATATCATACAAAAACTAAATGGACAAAAACTAAAAGCTTTTCCACTAAGATCAGGAACAAGAAAAGGATGTCCACTTTCACCACTCCTATTCAATATAGTATTAGAAGTTTTGGCCACAGCGATCAGGCAGGAAAAGGAAATAAAAGGCATCCAAATAGGAAAGGAGGAAACAAAATTGTCACTGTTTGCAGATGACATGATAGTGTACATGGAAAATCCTATAGACTATACCCAAAAACTGCTCAAACTAATTAATGAATTTGGCAAAACAGCAGGATACAAAGTCAATATCCAGAAATCAAAGGCATTTTTGTATACAAACAATGAATCAGCAGAAGCAGAAATCAAGGAAAAAATCCCATTCGATATAGCAAGAAGAAAAATAAAATATCTGGGAATAAACCTAACCAAAGAGGTAAAAGACCTGTATGCAGAAAACTACACAGCACTAAGGAAAGAAATCAAGGAAGACACAAACAAATGGAAACATATACCATGTTCATGGATTGGAAGAATTAACATCATCAAAATGTCCATACTACCCAAAGCAATATACAGATTCAATGCATTACCTATTAAAGTATCAATGGCGTATTTCACAGACATAGAACAAACACTTCAAAAATTTATATGGAATCATAAACGAGCCCGAATAGCAGCTGCTCTTTTGAGAAAGAAGAACAAAGTAGGAGGGATCACAATACCTGATATCAAACTGTCTTACAAAGCCACTGTAATCAAAACAGCCTGGTACTGGCATAAAAACAGGCACATAGACCAATGGAACAGAACAGAGAGCCCAGAAATCAACCCAACCCTCTACAGTCAATTAATATTCGACAAAGGGGGCAGTAACATAAAATGGAGTAAAGATAGCCTCTTCAGCAAATGGTGTTGGGAGAACTGGACAGCTACGTGCAAAAAAATGAAACTTGAGCACCAACTTACACCATACACCAAAATAAATTCAAGGTGGATAAAAGACTTAAATATAAGCCATGACACCATTAAAGTCCTAGAGGAGAACATTGGCAAGAAAATCTCAGATATTCCACGCAGCAACATTTTTATGGATATGTGCCCTAGAGCAAGGAATATAAAGGAAATAATAAACAAATGGGATCTCATCAAAATAAAAAGCTTCTGCATGGCTAAAGAAAACAGTATTAAATTAAAAAGACAACCAACTGTATGGGAAAACATATTTGCCAATGATACCTCAGACAAAGGTTTAATCTCCAAAATATACAAAGAACTTACACGACTCCTCTCTAGGAAGACATCGAACCCAATTAAAAAATGGGAAAAGGACTTGAACAGACACTTCTCTAAAGAGGACATAGAGAATATCCAGAGACAAATGAAGAGATGCTCAATATCGTTAGCTATCAGAGAGATGCAAATTAAAACCACAATGAGATACCACTTTACACCAGTCAGGATGGCTATAATAGACAAAGCAACAAACAACAAATGTTGGAGAGGGTGTGGGGAAAAGGGGACCTTAGTTCACTGTTGGTGGGATTGTAGACTGGTACAACCATTATGGAAAACAGTATGGAATTTTCTCAGAAAAATGAAAATTGACCTGCCTTTTGACCCAGCAATTCCACTGCTAGGATTATACCCCAAGAATCCTAAAACATCAATTTCAAAGATCCTATGCACCACAATGTTCATAGCAGCACAATTTACAATAGCCAAGAGTTGGAAACAACCTAGGTGCCCATGAGTAAATGAATGGATCCAAAAATTGTGGTACATATACACCATGGAATTTTATGCAGCAGAGAGAAAGAAGGAGCTACTACTTTTTGCAACAACATGGATGGAACTGGAAAGCATTATGCTGAGTGAAATAGGCCAGGCATTGAAGGACAAATACCATATGATCTCACCTTTGACAGGAAGCTAAGGAATAAAACAAACAAGCAAACAGAATAAAAACAAAGACGCTGAAATAGAGAACAAGTGGGCAGCGACCAGAGGGGAGAGGGAAGGGAACTTAAGGGGAAAAAGGGGGAGGGATTTTGAGGAACAAGTATGAAAGACACAGAGATGAGGACTGGGGGGGGATGGGAGGGAGGGGGGAGATCGGGCGGGGGAGAGAGAAAAAATGTACTTGAAAAGTAACTAAATAAAAAAAAAAGAAGGAAAGGGATTTTCCATCACACTTTGTATGTTTCTCCTTACCTGATCCCTCCAAATTTTGGCACTCTGAAGTAAAGAGTAATGCCATAGGGTTTCTTTGCATAAAACCAATAAGACCAGTCATTAATAGTAGTTTTGTTAACCAGGAGTTTGACTGGAATGTCGTGCCTGAAGGACGCATATATAGGTTCTGGTTATTACCAGAAAGCTCAGAGGAACTGGGATTGATCTGTGGAGCTAGTGAAAGCCCATGAGAAAAGACTGCTACTTTGGTTGATTGTACGATTTGTGCCAGGCTTCCCAGGGAAGGAACGGAGGTTGCTTTCCTGAAAGATGGTTAAAAAAGAACCTGTAGGCACAATAGAGGCTCAAGGATTTGAGTTAAACAACTGGTACAGGCGAAGCCAGATGGCAGATATGTGGATCTGCTTCTGTGCCCTGAGGGGTGGACTGAGAAGTCAGTCTAAGAGTTCCCTGTGTGAGTTCCAGCAAGGCATACTTAAGGATCATAAGTGATCCAGGTTACTCTTGGTGTGTTTATGCAAACAAACAGTCAAAATCAAAAGCAGGACCCAAAGTAGTCCCTGTAATAACAGTGAGGGTGATCTTAAGAAGAAAAAATGTAGTTCAAAGAAAATCACAATGCTCAGCATTGGACATCAGAATGGTGCAGCTAACTGTGTTGAAAGTTTGTTTTCATTAAAGAGTTGAAACCAGGTTTGTGATATCACTGAAGATGTACAATTTACAGGTGCAAAGGACCTTGCAATGGAATGTCTTCCCAAAAGACAGTCTCACAGGTGCACAGACTGGTTTAGAGATTGTTGTGTAAATTAACCTGTGTACTCTTCTGTTTTCATAGGGTGCATGCCTATGACCTGCCTATGCCTATGAGTGATTAGTTGCAATATAGACCTCACTTAAGGAGCCCATCTTCGTCATCGCCCCCCCCTGAGAATCAACGGTTTGGTTGAACTAAGTAGTTGGGTTGGTGAAGGGCTGGGGCAGTCTGTAGGCTTCACTTTAGAACTAATTTTCCCTTTTCTGTCTTGATGGCTTGGACAGAAAGGGCCCAGATATCTGAAAGGAGGGAAATCTTAGTGTATTCCCCTCAGCCTGAGTGAAATTAGTGAGGCACAAAAGTTTTTAGATACGTGTAGCATGCCTTGCACACCTTCCACTAGATAAGCCATTCTTTACTGAAGTGTTTGCCTTTGTCAATTAATGGTTATGATTTAATTATGCTTCCAATGTCTTGCCTAATCTGTCACTTCCAGAATATGATCTGACCAGAATGCCAAAAGTCCAGTAATGCCAGCCTTTGGACACCAAGCCTGAGACGTCCTGGTGACAGCCAGCTGACCAGGACCCTGTAAGGTCCTTCCCCTTGCAGAAAGGATTATCTCCGTGCTGCAAACCCCCTCTCCTTTCAGGGCACCCTTGATCCAGGGGTAGGTAGGACAGCATTGTTAGAGTGTGAGTTCTTATGTTGCCTCTTGGTTGTGTTTCTACCCCTTGAAAATTTCTTCTTTCTTTTTTAGGGGGCTTTTGGTCAGGGTGTGGAAGGCTATCCCTTTTTCTCTTGTACTAAGATTGTATTTGCCTGAAGACTAATTTCTAATAAGAGATTTTTTTTGTCTCTATGTTGAGGTGCGAGGTCCATTTCCAGCCGGAAGCAGTTACAAAAAGAAGAGACCTTCGTCCATTGTCCTGTATGTAATTCCAGAAGGGAAAGAAACCTCATTAATACTCTGAATCCAGGGATGGGGGGGGCTGTATTTTCCTAGGACAGGAATATTGCTACTATGTAAATCAGTCAAGGATCATAGCTAAGAAAGTTAAAGAAATTGGAGAGAATATAAACTGCCACACCAAAGAAACAGAAAGTTAGAATTAGAGAAATTGAGGAATAAATCCTCAAGCCTGGCTCCAGTAGCTATTTCCCTTTCTAGGACCCTTAATTATTATCTTCTTAGGTTTAAGCTTCAGCCCCTGTACCCTGCGGATCATAGTCCAGTACTTAGAAGCAACAGTTACCTGCAAGGCAACTGTCAGGATCCTGTGGGAAGCTTTGGAAAACCTTTGTTCACCAAAACCCCAAGTGCCCTGGTATAGAGATAAGGCTGTCTGGGAAAAGCAAAAGCAGGATAGTCACAAGGGCTGGGGCTAGCACACCCGCAGTTAGAACTAATTTTCACATTTGGCCTTTGTACTCTGCTTCTGCCCCGTAGATAGACCTAATTGCCACATTCTACTTCTGTATCCAGCTTTGCTACTAGACAAGAAGACCCCGTAGGCTATATAAACCCCAAGAATCCTTTGTTCGGGACTCAGAATTTGGAGATTGACTCCTCTGGGTCCGTTCACGTTAATAAACCTCATACTCCGGAATCCCTCGGTGTCTGATCACTTTGTTTTTCTATAACAGTTGCAGCCCCCACCCCCGAGTCCTTCCATGATGGCCTCCCAAGTGATTGTGTCCGGCATAGATTTCCCCCTGCTATGAGGGGTCTTATCATCATTGCCTTTCTACCAAGCTCTGGGGGCAGGGAGAGGAAACTGGGGTAGCCTTTGCTACCAGAGACAAGCTTTATCTCCTGCTACTTGCATTCCAAAAATCCTTGCTAGCCCTTAGCCACAGGGGGTCCAGTTACAATTCCCAAAACCAGACAAAGTGGTCCACAACAAAGTAAGAAAGTATGCTCATGTGGTGAAAATGCAGAGTTTCCTTCAGGCACTCTCCTGCCCAGTTCCAATCAGTCATCAGACCTTCTGACCCATGTTGTCTGAGTCCAACCAGAGGCTCTGGTGGACTCAAGAGTCAGTCCAGCCCCACACAGGTCAGTGGCTATGTCAGTCAGCAGCAGGATGTTGCCTGTTCAACAGCAAAAACAAGAGGTGTATGGACCCAATTCCTGAGAACTAAGATTCCCAGTGATAGGAGTTACTGCCTTAGCATCATGCTCACAGTACCAAGTGTAACTGACATCACACAGGGGCAGAGGGACCAAGGACAGACTGAGGTGGATGTCCAGGCTGACAGAAAACACTCACCCCAAGGGGAAATGGAGTATTTATCATGCTCAGCACTAAAAACTCTGGAAGGAACAGGGAATGCTGTTCAGCAATCAGATTATTACAGTAAGTTCTGCTTAGCAGTCCCCAGGTTGTTTAGTGAGGTATGATCTGCCAGTGAATAATACTAGGCTGTGGTTCTCAATGGGGGTCCCTAATAAACTGAGTAGCTTTTTAAAGTTTCCCAATAATGATGACAGGCATGAGTGATACAGAGTACAGCCAAGGGGGGGGCAAAAAAGATTTGGCATGGGGTTCAGAGTTCAGGGTGTCCAGAAAATATTAAGATGTCCTCACCCACCAGGGGGAGGGGACAAATAGAGCAGGGCCATTGAGAGCTGTTTTGCATAGCAACAGTTTTGCAGCTGACCTCTGAAATGATTATTTAACATATCTATAACCTTTAACTGGTTTCATAGATATGTTAAATAGCTGTGGCCAAGTTTTGAGCCAGGGAGAAGGGACTGGCTTCTACCCAGGATGTAACTAGGGGCTGTGCCCTTGAGTGGGAGCACCTGTGTGAGAGCTTGGACAAGATGGGCTCCAGGACATGAGGGGATAACTGCCCAGGTGAAAGGGAAAACCACGCAGCTTTTCCAGAATGGAGATCCCTGAAGCCAGGTGAAGAAAAAAGCCACATGCTTTTGGTGGAGTGAGAACCCCTGCAGCTTCAGTAGAAGAGGCCCACATGGCTTTGGGATGCTTCATTTGGCCGCATGGCCTGGAAAGCAGGAAGCAGGAGAGACTTTGACTGGAACTGGGTACAAAGAACCCTTGCCAGTGGACCCTGAGAGGGTGCTACAGTACTTTGGATTAACTAGAGATCCTGCCTGACACAGCTGACAATACCAGCTGCCTGAAACACAGATGTGTGCTCTTTTCCTTATTTACGGTACTCAGAGTTGGGAGAGTGGGAGAAGGGAGCGTTGTGTGGGTGTAGGTGTATACCCTAAAGGACTTTGATATTTTAGTGGAGGTGTTAGGCCTGAATAGCATTAAATAAACATTTTGTTTCCTTTTCACAAATCTCTGGCATTGAGAAATGTCTTTCCAATTGGCAGTGGACAGAAGAGCCCAGTAGACATTAGTATACCGTCCTTGGGAGGGGGCCCTTGTTCTGTAGCGGTTTTTGGCATCCCTAGGTGGGCCAAATATTGCCCCTCCCTTGGACCTCTTGTTCAGTAACTCTAACCCTCTCTAACTCTCTGGGAGCATGAAAACTGTGTCCTCTATATTCACTTAGGTGGGGTCAAGTCTTCATATATGAAACACTCTATCTCATGCATATGCAAATGAAAAGAGGTAGACTAGTTTAAATAGTCTTTGCCCTGAAAGCATCGCCCAGTAGCCACATCATCCTCCAAAGAAGGATGCACAGTCCTGGTTCTGCAGTCCCAAACCATGGTCTGGGGCATCAGAACTGTCATCCTGGTGGCCTTGACTACATGTAAGGGCTCCCCAGGCCCTGAGTTGAGGAAGGAACCAGGAACAGATGAGAAAGATTTATACCCACTCCTGTGTCCTCTCCAAAGATGTCCATGCTCAAGTGCAGATGGTGCTGTCTAGGGCTGAGGAGAAACCTGGAAACTCAGTGAATGTCTCCTGCAAAACTTCTGGATACACCTTCACAGACTACTATATGCACTGGGTGGGACAGGCCCCAAGACAAGGACTTTGGTTGATGGGAATAATTGACCTTCTAGATAGTGACACAAAGTATGCAGAGAAGTTATAGGGCAGAGTCACCATGACTGTATACAAGTCCATGACTACAGTATATAGGAAGCTGAGCAGCCTGAGATCCAAGGACATGGCTGTGTGTTACTGTGTGAGACACAGATAATAGGGAAGTCAGCTCAGACACAGACCTACTTGGAGGAGCATCTGGTAAAACAAGAAGGTGGTCAGGGTCCCTGAATATAAGGACCATCCCAGGAGCAGATGCAGTTGAAAGTTTGGACTGGTTTTTGGTCTGTTTTCCTGTCCCAGTAACAGTTTCTCTCAGGGAAACTTAATTTCTGATTCCTAGCTGAGCTCTGAATTCCCTGAGTTAGAAAATTTCATTTTAAAGGAAGAAAATACTTTCACGTGGAAAAAACGCAGTCCCTTTCAGAAATATTTGTGCTCAATTCCAATGAATCATCAAACTTTCTGATACGCATTAGCTGAATCTAACCAGAGGCTCTACTGGACTCTACAGTGCAGCCCAGGCCAACACAGCTCTTTGCCCAAGCTGGCTTCAGCAGGACACTTGCATGCTGGACAGCAGGCACCAGATGTGTATGATGCAAATGCAAGAGAAGAAAGCCAACTGGTGGTAATGGTCATTGACAGGACGTCACATTCACAGCAACAAGTGTAGGTGAAGCCACACTGAGTAGAAGGAACCAGGGAAGCTTGGTGTGCATGTTCAGGTTGATGACAAACACATACTTCAAGTGGGCATAGAACATTCCTTGAATATACTTTCATATGTCAGTAAAAGTGAAATAAAGTGGAATATAAATACTTATTACACTTAACTATCATAAAATTAACAAAAATGAGATGAACATTCATTATATGTGGACAACCACCATATGTACAGAAAATGAAAAGAATTATTATAAGTAAATGATGTTGAAGATTAAGATAAAGGTGATGAAGATGACAGTGATGATGATGATGATGGTGATGTTGATGAGAGAGTTAGGATGGGTGTTTGTTCAATGTCTTTGATAAAATATCTCCCCTATCAAAGTTTTTGGAAACATTGGCTCAGCTTTCTGCTCTTGAGAGGATTGTAAGATTAAGGAGCCCTATTGAAACTATCCCTTCAATTGATTGAAATTTTGTGTGATTCCTTGGATATAAAATGAGAATAATCTTTTTTTAATTTAAATTTAATTTATTTTAGAGAGAGAGGAAAAGAGAAAGAGAAAGAGAGGAAGAAAAACATCAATGTGTGGTTGCCTCTCACATGGCCCCCACTGGAGACTGGGCCCACAATCCAGGCATATGCCCTGACTGGAAATTGAACCATGATCCTTTGGCTCACAGCCCATGCTCAATCCACTGATCTATGTCATCCAGGGCCTTTGGATATAAAATTAAATCTGAAGAAGAAATCCATGGAGTTTCTCTGCTGCATTTGCTGCTCAAACACCTGATAAGATTCTTTCCAATGTGGTTCAAGAACAAGTTTTCTATCACGTTCACTGCAACAGATAGAACTCAGATTAAAATGAAGGAGAGAATCCTAGAAGCAGCAAGAGATAATGGGACAATCACCTACAAAGGAGTTCCCATCAGACTGTCAGTGGATTTCTCAAAAGACACCTTACAGGCAAGAAGGGGCTGGAAGGAAGTGTTCCAAGTCATTAAATCCAAAGACCTACAACCAAGATTGATCTATCCAGCAAAGCTTTCATTTAGAATGGAAGGACAGATAAAGTGCTTCTCAGATAAGATCAAATTCAAGGAGTTCATCATCACCAAGCCCTTATTATATGAAATGTTAAAGGGACTTACCTAAGAAAAAAAGAATATAAAAAGATGAACAGTGAAATGACAGCAAACTCAGTTATCAACAAACACACCGAAAACAAAAGCAAACTAAGAGGACAGCTAGATCAGGAGCAGAACCATAGAAATGAAGATCACATGGAGGGTTAGCAACATGGGAGTGGGAGAAGGAGAAGAGGGGAGAAGGTACAGAAAATAAGTAGCATAGATGGTAGGTAGAAAATAGGGGGGGAGGACAAGAATAGTATGGGAAATATAGAATCTGAAGAACTTGAGACACGTGGTCATAAACTAAAGGGGGGGGAATGGTGGGTGAGGGATGTGCAGGGTGGAGGGGAACGGAGCGGGGAAAAAGAACAACTGTAATGGCAAAATCAATAAAATATATATTTTTAAATTAAAAATTAAAAATTAAAAAAAAACTCACTGATGGAAGACCACAGAGCATGGTAGCATAACATACTAGAAAGGCCCCTTTAATATGTGGGTAATAGGAGGGGTATAAACATTATCCATATTCACTAATTTTTCATTTGGATACAGCAGGGCAGAGAACAGTTGTGAGTGAAAGTTGGTGACAGCATAATTCCTTCCATTTCTATGTCTACCAGAGATATTGTTAGAAACCAACTATCAATGTGAGGAAGACAATTATAAAGTTTTCATATTTTCACATGAAATCATAAGCTAAACACGGACACATAATATTTGCTTTAGAATCCTCTGTAAAGTTATCCTTTGAAGGTTTAGATGGGATATAATCTAAGGTAAGTCTGATCATTTTAGTATAATGATTTATTACATTTTACCTTCCGTGCCATATGTTTTTATATTGCCTTCCACCATTACCTTATTCCAGTTTTCAGGATGGAAGAGTGTTTCCAGGTTTCTTCCATTGTCCATGTGATTGAGTTTACAGGAGTTATGAGAGCCCACTTTGTTTGCAAAGAATCTCAAATCATCCATTGACCTCTGTATCTTTTCTGGTCCTGTTCTGATTTACAAACCCTAAACACCGCAATACTGTCTGACATTTGTGCTGATTTTACATCAGATGGAGAGATGGATAATGACAGAAAATTCTGTCATCAAAATGTGTCCTGTTTACAAGCCTGCAGGTTTAATATTGATGGGTGATCCATAAAAAAACAACAGGTTCTCCATCGGAGTCTAATTAATTGGACGTTTGTACTGAATTTCCCCTGATGGACATTAAAAGATTATGAGCCCAACTGAGGCATTTAGTCATGACACCTGTCTGTATGAGATACACTATACAGGTGTGTGGAGCTTACTTTGAAACTGGGAACAATGGTACATTTTCAAGTCGGTACTTTCTTAAAAAAATATTTTTATTTATTTTTAAAAAGGGGATGGGAGGGAGGAAGAAAGAGAGAAACATCAGCGTATGGTTGTCTCTCATGTGGCCACCACTGGGAATCTGGCCCACATCCCAGGCACATGTCCTGACTGGGAATCCAACTGGTGACCCCAGGTTTGCAGCTCATGCTCAATCCACTGAGCTGCACCAGCCAGGGGTCAAGCCAGTACTTTCTTTTCTGAGTGACTCCAGGTATTATGTGTGGATATTTCAGGAAAAAGGGAGACACACTAAAACGATGGAACTGATTAAACAATGAGAAAAATCACAGGGTAATGAAATGACAATCCTGAATATGTGTCAGCATAGATGAGGTTAATCCACCCTCCACATAAATTCATCCCCTTCATGGACTGAGTTAGTTTTTTCCATTTGCACATTGGTACACTTAGTGCATCGGGTTCATGTTCAAGTCTTCCAAAATGCCCTGAGATCTCCCAGGCCATTTCCCAGGAAAGCACCTTCACTCCTTATCTGGATAGACTGCCACAAACCTTCTGAATAAGCAAGGTACTAGGCCCTTTCTCTAAGTAGCTTGTATTGCCTTCACAGTCATTCTACATCCCTTAAAGCTTTTGCTCACATCAAAAGTCTAGGCAGGTCTCTCATACATGACATTGCAGCCAAATTCTTGGTTAATAAACCACAATTGGAAAATAGCTTTATGTTTCATGTTATGAATAAATCATGCTCCTGATTGATTTATTAAACATATATTTCAATAGAAATATTAATACCTATTAATTAATGCTGTCTAAATTCTATGGGGAACAAATAGGAGGAAAATATAAATGCCTCTATTTATTTTTTAAATATAATTTACCAACATGCTGAAAGAAAAATGCAACTCTTCTTAGGTCTGAAAAACAAATTGATTAAAATTAGCAATATGCACAGCACCAGTCACAAAGCTACAATAATCTTCAGTGCATTCTGTCCCATAATCAATTTTGTTTGTGGTGCTTTTTTTTGCCAGTATTTCTATAAATCCAGTTATTTCACAAAATTCTAGGAATTAATCTCATTAAAAATATGATCTGATATTTTATTCTCAGAAATATGGAATTTAGAATAAGTCATATTCCTTTCCAGGATTCTCTCTGAACATGTACCATGTTTGTAAATGCATCAAGAACAAACAATGTTGGGCCCTAAGTGACACAAAGAGAAACTTAAAATGATCCAGTTATAGATGTGATCACAAAGAGATTGAGGAAAACACATGCTTGTCTTTACAACATTTTAAGATATTTTAAAATGAGAAACAAAAGTATATGAGAACCTTATAGACTCTTTGATACTTTAATTTAACCTCTAAACATCCATTTTAATTACACAAATATATGTGTATACATATAACATAGTTAACATTTCTTCATGTGACAATATTCCCATGCACTATAAGAATATGAAATAGGCCTATCTTCCCCAAAATTTCATTTGAAGAAAACTCAAATTCAGGTGGCATTCCAGAAGTCCACTTGAATGTCCCAAAACCACTTTTATATCAAGAAAAAGTCTCTTAAAAGTTAAATCCTGGGAATTTTGTCACTGTGAAAAATATAAATTATCGGATATTTATTTTCAGAAAGTAACAATAAAGATATAAAACATAAATGGGGCTAGCACGGCTTTACTTCATATAATAATGAAGGTGTGCTCTTATGTAATCAAGTAACTGATTAACATATTAAAACACATAACTCTTTTTTAAAGTATAAAATATTTTCTTCCCACACTAAAGCAGTTTTCCCTTTTAACAGTCAAAATAAGAAGCAAAGAAATTCTGTTTTAGCTTCTATTGATACTGAGAGTCATTTACCTAATTGAGTTTCTGATGCAGCTGAAATATATAATAATCTCTCAAGGTCTCTTTCTATATACTTTCTTTAACTTTCATAAACTCTCTTTGATGTACACAGTCTTTCTGCAATGGACACAGTTATTTCTTCAGATTTTATTTACTTACTTTTAGAGATAGAGTGAGGGAAGGAGAAAGTGGGAGAGGAACATAAATGTCTCTTGATCACCCCCTACTGGGGACCAGGCCCCCAACCAAGGAATGTGCTGTGACTGGGTAAAAGGCTGGCCGTCCTTTTTTTCACAGGCCTGTGCTCAATCCACTGCCCCATACAAGACACAGTCCCTTTCAATTTGCTTTGTAAAATTCATTCGAAAACAACCAGCTTTGGAACAAATTATTGTCTTCTATTTATTTAAGTGTTTATATATCTTATACCTTCTATTTTAAAATCATAAAATGTCTTTCCAACATAATTAGAATTTACATTTCTAAGAACTTGTGATTTTACTGATGATTAAATTAAGTAATTGGCATTCATTCAATTAATATATTTATGAATGTGGGATGAACTTCATCCACTGAGCTCTCCTGGCTGCTGCAGATGAGAGTAAATCATTCTGGACACAATCTTGTTGTTCCAGCAGAAAAAAAGGGTGGTGATTGCCTCTAGTGGGGAATGCCCTGAGCCCTTCTCCCAAACATCTTTTATTGGGAATGGTATGTGTAGGTGTATTCAGCATACATGCATAGCTCATCAATCAATGTCAAAAGGCTATAGTCATACAAAAACAGGTATTATTTATAGATAACAATTGAAGGAACACAAAGATTTGTCATAGGTCAGGGTCTGTTAGTCATGCTGATGCCAGAAGGTTGTTAAGTTGTGTTTCATGAGATAAGGAGTTACACAATATTCTTGAACTTAAACATCAAGTTTATGTTGGTAGAGCTACAAAAAGCAAAGGAAGCTTCCAAGGATATAATGTATCTATCAGGATATTCTATCTATCTATCTATCTATCTATCTATCTATCTATCTATCATGTATCTATAATGTCCCACAGGAACCCTCTGTGCTAGCCTCAGGTCATGCCTACCTCCAGCATTTCCTGATTTTCTAATCAGACTTATTGGCCTTTTTTTAAGGCTTGCTCTTGGGGGGCTGCAATCACAGAAACCACCCACAGTGGTTCAAAAGATATGACTATTACATTACTTTTACAAACAGATTTTTCTATTGGAAAAACTCTCATATTGTCAAGAGACATGTTTGAAATGCAGTATATGATGTATTTGTTAACATGTAAAAATCCACTTTCACTCTCTGGATCAAGAAGCCTATTTAGCATAGGTTTGGTTGTCTGGTAATATTGTTTTGTTAAGCAACAACGTACAAACATACAAAACAAGGTGAAGGTTGTGAATACAAGTAAACATGCTAGCAAGGGGAGAAGCCACCAAAAAAAGAGCTACTAACAGGTAAGATCCAACAAACACATGAGATCTCACAAAAACAGAAGAGAGGGCAATCCTGGAGCATCTAGACAAGGAGATCAAAGTGACTGCACCACTGAGTCCTGCAGAATCCCTGCAACAGAAGTTCATCTTACAAAGACATCTGGCAAAGCATAGCATCTGGAATTACAGGAACAAACAAAAAGAGTCACCTACAATCAGAGGAGAAAGAAAGAACCCTCAATTGAAAAGAATGGAAGATTCCCCATTAAAATGACTAAATTAAAAGGAGGCAAGCAAACTATTAAAATATAGAATTCAAATGAATGGTCCTATGGATGCTCAAGGATCTCACAGACAATGACAAGCAACTGAGTGGGAACCATGACAGTATGAAAAATGAAATAGAAACTGTAAACAAGAACCAAGAAGACATGACAAATATAATATCTGAAATAAAAAAATATATCAAAAGGAAGTACAAGTAGGCTGGATGAAGTAGAGGACCAATTCCGTGAGCTTGAAGACAAGGTAGAAAGAAATACCCAGGTAGGGCAACTTCATGATAAACACTCAAAAATATGAAGAAAGCTTAAGAGAACTCTAAGACAACATGAAACTCAACAACATTCGAATCATAGGAATACCAGAAGGAGAAGGAAAGGACCAAAGGATAGAAAACCTGTTTGAAAAATGTCCATGAAGACAGAAAATGTTCATAACCCAGAGAGGGGAAATGTCACACAATTTCACAGAGCACAGAGGGCCCCTATCAGTTGAATCCAAAGAGGCTCACTCCAAGACAGACCATAATTAAAATGCCAAATTTCAAAGTAAGAAGAGAATCTTAAAAACAAGGGAGAAACAGGAGGTAACGTACAAGGGAGACCGGATAAGACTAGCAGCTGATTTCTCAATGGAAATGCTCCAAGTCAGAAGGGAATGGCAAGACATACTCCAAGTAATGAAAATCAGAGGCTTGCAACCAAGTCTACTCTATCCAGCAAGACTCACAATTAAGATAAAAGGCCAAATAAGAAGTTTCCCAGATGAAAAAGCTCTCAAAGAAAACATCTCCTCCAAACCAGCTTTTCACAAGATGCTAATGGGACCGCTATGAGGATGAAGAAAAAGAGTGAGTAAGAAAGGAACACAGATAAGAAGATGGAAAAGGATTAAGTACCTCTTAATAATGACCTTAAATGTAAATAGAGTATATGCTCCAGTCAAAAGACAGACTAGATGAATGGATAAGAAGACATCACCCATACATATGACTCCTACAAGAGATCCACCTCAAAACAAACGACTTACACAGACCTAAAGTGAAGGGTTGGGAGAAATATTCCAAGCCAATGGACAGGGAAAAAGAACTGGGGCAACAATATTTATATTAAAAAAATAGATTTCAAACCAAAGGCCATAAAAAGAGACACAGAAAGACACTTCACAATACACAAAGGAATAATTCCTCAAGAATACATAAACATTATAAACAAATATTCACCAAACACAGGAGGAACCAAATATATAAGGAATGTCTTGGAGGATTTCAAGAAAGACATGGACAGCAACACATTTATACTAGGGGATTTAACACCACAATGTCAAAAATAGATAGGTCTTTCCAAAAAATACCAACAAAGATAGTGTGGCAATGAACAATGCCCTGGGTCAAATGGATTTAACTGAAATATGAAGCTTTCATCCCAAAGAGTCAAAAAAACATGGTCCTGTGGAAATGATGGCTTTTTCAGTACTTTCCTAGGTAGGAGCTACCCACAACATTCCCAAGACAGTGCAAACCAAAACAAATGTTCTATCTAGCCTTTCTGTGGATCTAAGTGAGAACTCAGTGCCTGCTAGGCTTCTGGATTTGGAGGACATGGAGTCCACATGTGGAGCATCACCACAGCTCCTCCATGACCAATCACAGAGAAGACCACCTTTGACAGACAGCCTGGGTAATGACCAGTAGTGTCAGAGTTCTCACCAGTGATGCCTTGGTCAGTCTGGAATGTCCATTAGGTTGAAACGGAGGCTCAGGTGCATGGTAGTCTTTCCAACAACTGAAAGGTGATGTTGGAAGTCACTGAGCAGTGAGTTTCTCTCCATGTGGGGTGCTGGGGTCTGAGGTCCATAAGGCAGCTGATAGAAAGAAAGATAATCATCAGGATGGGACATCCAGAAAGAACAAAAATACAGTGTGGTTATGGTGTATAATCTTTTTAATGTATTGTTGGATGTGATTCACCAATATTTTTTTGAGAATTTTAGTGTCTATATTCTTCAGTGATATTGGCCTGAAGTTTTTTTTCTTTGTTTTTTCTTTATCTGGTTTAGGAATTAAGATGATGGTGGCTTCATAAAAAGAGTTTGGGAGTCTTCCATCATTTTGGATTTTTTGGAATAAGTCTGTGAAGAATAGGGGTTAGCTCTTTCTTAAATGTTTTGTAGAATTCTTCTGTGAAACAAACTGGTCCAGGGCTTTTGTGTGATGGGAGTTTTTTGATTACAGCTTCAATTTCATCTGCTGTTATTGATCTGTTCAGGCTTTGTGCTTCTTCACTAAGTTTTGGAAGACTATATTTTTATACAAATTTGTCCATTTCCCCTAGGTTTTCAAATTTCTTGGCATACAGTTATTTTTTTTAATATTTTATTTATTTTAGAGGGGAAGGGAAGGAGAGAGGGAGAGAAACATCAATGTATGGTTGCCTTTCATGCGTCCCCTGCTGGGAACTGGCCTGCAGGGAACTGGTCTGCAACCCAGGCATGTGCCCTGACTGGGAATCGAACCGCGATTGTCTGGTTTGCAGGCCCGCGCTCAATCCACTGAGCTACACCAGCCAGGGGCATACAGTTATTTTTTTAAAGATTTTATTTATTTATCCTTAGAGGGGAAGGGAAGGAGGGAGAGAAATATCAATTTAAGGTTGCCTCTTGTGGGTCCCCTGCAAGGAACTGGCCTGCAATCCAGGCATGTGCCATGACTGGGAATCAAACTGTGATCCTTTGGTTTGAAGGCTCACACTCAATCCACCAAGCTACACCAGCCAGGGCGGTATACAGTTCTTCATAGCAATTTCTTACAATTTCTTCTATTTCTGTGGTGTCAGTTGTAATCTCTCCTCTTTCATTTCTGATTATGTATAAAAAGACAAGCAACCCAGTTAAAATTGGCAAAGGACTTGAACAAACACTTCTCCAAGGAGGACATGCAGAGGATCAAGCGACACATGAAAAGATGCTCAATATAGCTAGCTGTCAGAGAGATGCAAATTAAAACCACAATGAGATACCACTTTACACCAGTCAGGATGGCTAACATAAACAAAGCAACAAACAACAAGTGTTAGAGAGGTTGTGAGGAAAAGGGGATCTTAGTTCACTGTTGGTGGGATTGCAGACTGGTACAACCACTATGGAAAACATTTGGAATTTCCTCAGAAAACTCAAAATGAATATGCCTTTTGACCCAGCAATTCCTCTGCTGGGATTATATCTTAAGAACCCTAAAACGCCAATCCAAGAGAACCTATGCACCCCAATGTTTATAGCAGCACAATTTACAATAGCCAAGAGTTGGAAGCAACCTAGGTGCCCATCAGTAAATGAATGGATCAAAAAACTGTGGTACATTTACACAATGGAATTCTACACAGCAGAAACAAAGAAGGAGCTACTACCTTTTGCAACAGCATGGATGGAACTGGAAAGCATTATGCTGAGTGAAATAAGTCAGGCATTGAAAGACAAATACCATATGATTTCACCTTTAACAGGAAGCTAAACAACAAAACAAACAAGCAAACAAAATATGATCAAAAACACTGAAATACAGAACAGACTGACAGGGACCAGAGGGGAGAGAATTTCAGGGGAAAAGGAGAAGGGTTCACAGGAACAAGTATAAAGGACACATGGACAAAAACAAAGGCAGGGTGGGGGGAAGTGGAAGGGAGGTGGGGAACACTGGAGGGTGTGGGCTGGGATGGGAGTAAAAGACAGAAAACTGTACTTGAACAATAATTTAATAGATAAATAAAAAAGACAGTGTGTCCCTCACTGAACATCCCAACACTCAGTCATTTAAAAAGTCACACCCAGGTCTGAAATCCATGGGGTTAGACCCTGCCTATATGATAGGAACAGGGGATAAGGGATATCTGGAGTTCATTACCATGAAAATCACCATTTTGTGTTTGTGTGTGTGTGTGTGTGTGTGTGTGTGTGTGTGTGTGTAGGGGTATGGTTTATTGAGCAGAAGATGTGCAGTGAGGCCAGAGCCACGTGCTGGGATATGTAGATAGGACCTGCAAGCAGAGGCCTGGAGGGCATCAGAAGCCCCCAAAGCTCCAGAGAGCTTCTGGACTCAGAGCAGTTGGCCGTTTCAGTGCATCTAGCAGCTCCAGGGAAGAGACCCTTCAGTGATTCACAAAGCACTGATTATGAGGCTCTCTACACAATCACTGGGGTTTAGTATGACCAGTTCTCTGTGTCCAGAGATGCTGAAGCACATGGTGTCCCCAAGGGAGCACCCTGATGTCAGCATCGAGCCATGAGATTACCAAGCTCTGTGAGTCCAGACAGGACACTCCCCTGCAGGTCATGGGCTGATTTGCAGGGGACATATGGACCTATTACCTCAGGGTTGTTGACCTAGAAACAGGTGCAGAGGGAGCTAGGGGGGAATTTCCTCTAGGTCCTAGGGCTTCCTCTTCTCAAAAAACATCCATAATTAAATTGGGCATGAGGTGACTGTAAACATCCCATTCCATCAGAACATTTACTGAGTCAATAAGTACTGGTCTCTGTGTCACACAAAGGTGTGTTCTGAAGGAGGAGCACGTGCTTTGGAAACTTGTTTCTCAATGGGAGGAGCTATGTCTGCACTGAGCTAAGGACCCTGTAATGAGGTATATATCCAATAACACTGATTAGGATGTGGACCCTGAGTCTCCCAATGATCATGGTCTCTGTGCCCTCTACCCTCTCCAAGTGGAGCCACATAATCACCAATGATGCATTTTCCCTCATTAATATGCAAATTAGAAGAGTTAAACTAGGTTAAATGTGGTTCTATCAGTTACCTGACAGCAACATCCACAGCCACACCATTCCCTACAAAAGTCCGGATTACACATTTTCGCACCATAGACTGGAGCTGGAGAATCCTGTTCCTGGTGGCAGTGGCTACAGGTAAGGGAGTCCTTTGTTACAGGGTTGAGGAGGGGACCAGGGACAGCCAAGCAACATTTCCACACATACCTGTCTTTTCTCCACAGTACCCTCTCCCGGGTGAGCTGGTATAGCCTGGGGATGAGGTGAGGAAGCCAGGGGCCTTAGTGAAGTTCTGCAAGCCTTCTGGATACACCTTCAACAGATACTGGAGGCACTGGATGTGACAGACCCTAGGATAATGCCTTGAGTGGATGTCGTGTATTTACCCAAAGAGTGGTGGCACATGCTACACACAAAAGTTCCAGGGTGGAGTTACTATAACTGCAGGCAAGTTCACAATCACAAGCTACATGGAGCTGAGCAGCCCAAGAGCTGAGAACGTGGCCCTGTATTACTGTGACAGAGACACGGTAAAGGAAAGTCAGTGTGAGACCAGACTCAAACCTCTTTGGGAAAGACAGGAAGGCTGTCTTTATTGGATGCTCATGTAGCAGGGACCACAGAGAACAAACACAGGGGATGGTGTTTACCTGGATGGGGATAGAAGGGACTTTCACCTGGAAGCAGGAATTTACTCTCAAAACTCTCAGCTGAATCCAGGGAAACTTCTTCCTTCTTTGGAGCTGTCATTTCTCACATTGTCACTGCAGACAGCAAAGAAAGATGTGATGCTGTGTTTGCAGATACGATTCCATCCTGTGTCTTGGACCTTTCCTTTACCACGTTCCTGTGTGTCCTTGTTTCTTCCTTGACAATGAACCACCCTGAGTGCTCTCGTCTTCCCCATATTTGTAAATGATTCCCACAAAGTGGGGTCCATCTATGTCCAGGCCCCTGTGTGCTGAGCTCAGGTTCTCTGTCCCCAGACATGCACACAATGTCCTCACAGGTCTCCTTCATTCTGACAGGCACATCTTATACCTCTAGGGATTGTGATCATCCCCTAGCACTTGCACCCCTCAGGTCTCTTTCCTCCATATCACCTGTTGCCCTCTTGCCCCTCATTTACTAAGTAGATGTGGGAACAACGAAAAATCTGTTTTAGCAATCACAGTATCATGACTGATTTTCTTTGGTTTCCTTACCAAAAGAACACACAATTTCCTTTATGTCCCAACTGGAAAATCAAGAATAATATCCCCATGTCAACACCTCTAACTCAGGCATCTCTAACTTAATCACATCTGCTGAGTCCTATTATATAAAGGACACTCTTTGGTCCCAGCAACTGAAACCTGGATGTTCCTCAGCATTTGGTTTCAGCCATCAACACTCCTCAAGGATCTGGGTCTCAGCTGCACCTCAGGAATCTGGGGACAGGCTTCCCTCCTGAGCAGCTTGCAGTGATGTGGAAGAGTGTCAATGTGTGAATGTATGCACACACACATGTTAACTTGTTGGCACATGTGTTGCTGGCTTTATGTTGTGTGGTATGTGTGGTTTAATTTCTGAGTCTCCCACAGCTCACAGAGGACCTCCCCACACGTCAGTGAGAGCCAGGCCCTGGGGTGAGGCCATCCCTCTAGAAAGCCTGACTTACCCTCTATATCAGGTGGGTGTGACCGAAGGACAAGAGTGTGTCTTACACACATGATTGGAGCCCTTCTCCTTGATAGATACTAACTTCCCAGAGTCTCAGACAATGCATGTAAAAAGCCTGAAAGGTGAGCCATTACTTATTCAAGTGTCCTCTTTTCCCCAGGTGTCCAGTCAGGAGTCAGCTGCACAAGTCAGGGTCAGGACTAGTGAAGCCCAGAACACAGCTGCAGAAATGAGGAGCATGGGACCAGAAGTAGTGCACACCCAACTTTTCCTACAGAGCAGAACCCTGACCCAGGGACACCTCCTAGACCCTACTCTCCCTGAGCTGAGTTCCGTGACCAACAAGGACATGTCTGTAGGTTAGTGTACCACACACATGGAGCAACACAGTGCCAGCTCACACACCACAGTCCATCTTGAGGAGGAAGCAGTGGCAGTGCACTCCAGGGGTTTCTCAGGGCACATGGATGCCTGGGGTCCATGTGGTGAGCAGATGATGAGAGAGGCTGTGAAAAGGATTCTTGAATTAGCCTGCAATTCATCCTCACATAGACCTTACCTTCTGTCCTGGTATTTCAATGTACATATGTTTGTTATTCTGTGTGTCTTTGTATCAGTTAACATGTGCCTTTGTGTGTGGATTAGTGTTACTGTGTGCTTTACCTGCATGTGCAATTTTATGTGTTCTGAAGTGTGTGTGCTGTGTACCTTCATGTATACATAGTTTTTCGTGTGTTTCTAAGTGTTTTTATACTGCTAGTACTGGCATGACTTTTATTGAACAATAAAGATGTAATGTTTTTATAGCATTTTCTAAAGTTTTACTAACTGTTGAGCTACTGAAAAATATGTATGATGACATATCTTAGTATGCATGCTATTCCTTGGTGTCTTTTCACCTTTTAATCCCTGAGTCTGAGCTCTGCAGGCATCCTGCCTGTGATTTCTCTATGTGTACAGCTCTTTACCTGTCTCTCAGGTGGACATGGCTGCACATGGTGTCTGACTTCCTGTGCGCTCCTCTCTGTCCAGGCTCCAGTTCCCATGGACCCTCCATCTGCTGACAGGCAGGATCAGGCTCAGAAATGGTGGGCCTCACCCATCATCATGGAATCCATATGGATCCCTGAAAGGGCTGTCGGCTCAATGCTCCAAATACAGAATCCCCTACATCCATCTTTAGAAGGAGACTCTCTCTCTTTTGCAGGAAGCAGTGCTAACACCATCGTCGGGTATGGGACTCTGAGAACTGGAATGTACATTGTTAATCTCCTTCAAGATTTCCTCCTGGACCCAAGGGTTTCAAGCTTCACTGTTAGTGGGTTTTGCATTGGGACAGTATTTGATCCTAGGAACAGTCCAAGAGAACTTAAATCCCTGTCCCTGATATTCAACAAGTCCTATCCAGAATCACAATAGTCAGACAGGACCCATGTTTAGTCAAAAGATGTATTAGAGGATTTTGGGGAATATGGCAGCAGAGTAGGACAAAGGAGTTTGCTTCCCTCCATCCACCAAAGAAAAACCAGGCTGATCTGTGGAGGAGCACAGCTGATAGCCAACAAGGACCCAGCATATAAGAAGGTAGGACTCCAGAAATTGGAGCAGACTCTGAATGACAAGACAGTGAGGAGAGGAGACAACTGCAGGTCAATAAGATACAAGGGAACAGCTCAGAGGCCTAAGACTCTCTGCCAGGCTGTGCCAGGACCCTGGCTGTTCTGCCTCAGTCTCTGGCACCCTAGGGCTGGCAGCAAGGACCTTGGGAGAGAAGCAGTCATCAGCTCCCTCACTACCTGGCCTGATACAGTTGGAAAAATTCCAGAAGAGATCTGTTTTCTTGGAGTGTCAAAGAGAGGAGTGGGCATTAGGAAGCAAACCAGAGAGCTTTGATCACCCTTGGAGTTGGTCTGTGGTCACTGGCTTGGGAGAATTGAGAGTCGACCACGTGTTCCCCCATAGCACTGGGAAAGGTTCGTGCCCAATCCAGCAATACCAGGGAAGGCTGGCCAGGAGTGCATGCCCAAACCCCAGGTTAGGACTGTAAATCCTGGGGAAAATCTTCTCTCAGTGGGACGCTGGGGAGACTCGCCGGTCTCGATCTTGGGAGAGCACTGGTGAGACGAAATGAGTTCACTGAGAAGGGAGAAAGACCACACCAATTGTCCCTGAGACTGCTGCAGCTAGTGTGACCAGAAGAAAAAGTTTGACCAGCTGGAAACCAAAAACAGGTTTTTTGGGTGGGTTTTTTTTTTTGCTTTTTTAAAAAAATAATCTTTTATTTTTTAACTTCATTATTGTTTTCTCTTTCAATACTTCTACCCTCTCTCTTCTCCTTTCCTGTTTTATTCCTTCTTCCTTTCTTTCCAAACCTACAGCTTTTTTCTCCCTTCTGCTGCCTTTTTTTCCTTTCTTTTTGCCCCCTCCCACAAAAGTGAGCAAAGACTTGGAACAGTGAAAGACCAGAGTTGTACTCAAAGAGGGGGCATCCCAACAGTAGATACAGAGACAAAATTCACTTTGCTATAGCAGGAAAACTACAAGTTACTACATATTTGTGTTTTCATTATTTGTTATTATTCTTATATCTTTTATTTTAATAGTATCTCTATATATCTTCACTTTCTGTATAGACTTCTTTACCTTGGCTGGGTACATTGTATCACTTTGATAGGTTTCCCCTGTCCCCTAAATCATAGTGTATTGCTAGTTTACTGTTCTTTACTTCCCATTGCCCAGTTAGCACACAATTGAAGGTCCAATACTCCCTAATCTTGGTATATCGTAGATTCTGTCATATGATTGTTGCTCTAATATTATTGTAAAGACTAGTTGTTACATACTATTGAAAATACAACACAACACCCACCCCCAGATCTTAGCCCACTTCACTGTTGCCTGAACTATAGTACAGTAGTGGTTAACTCTATTAGCTCTCACACTACACCTATTTACCATCCTTTATTCTCACCTTACCTCAGAATCTGACCTCCCTAAACCTCACTCCTTACTAGATCTAAATCAAAAACCTTTACTCCCTAACAAAAGCCTTATCTTCCTTCCATCCTTTCTAAAAAGTGGTTACTTGGGTTGAAGATTATGGTTGTCACTGTACATAGTTAGGGTATCACCTATCACTTATCTACCGGCTACTACTGTAAATATCATAGAATACTCTCCTACTGTCATAAACCAGTTTGCCTTTTTCTCCAACTGATCACAAAAAAAAGAGTAGGTGGAAGTGGTGAACACCAGGATACCCAAAGGAAGAGGAAACCCAATAACAAAGGAACCACCAACAGATAATAACAGAGGAAGGTGAAGGAGGGAGTAGAAACTACACAAACCTCAACCCAAGACCTATCTGGAAATACAGTTAAACAGTGGAGAAACTACCCAGGGAAAGCAAAAGAGAATCCTCAAAGCCCTGTACTAACAGAAGAACTAACTTCAACACAACCCACCCTCACCAGCACAGCAAATTAAAACGGATAGTGGACAGAGGGACCATCAATCAGTTCACCAGCTGGTAGGAAGGACCTACAAAAAAAACAGAAACAACAAAAACCCAAAGACAAACTGAGAGCCAACGTTAAGAACAGCCCAAGACTAGTGAGCTGGGGCTATGAAGGAGAAAACACCACTGAATCTCACAGTTATTATACCGCAGAAGGTCACACCATAAATCCAGGAAGCCAGAACAAATCAATTTAAGGAGCTGAAGCTAACAGGAAGAGTCTCACAAACAATGAGAAGACAAAAAACAATGCCCCAGTGAAAGGAAAGGAGGAAACCTCAGAAAGAATGTTAGATGAAATAGAGGCAAGTCAGCTATCAGATATCAAATTCAAAGCACTGGTTATCAGGAAGTTCAAAGAGCTCACAATGAGCTATGAGAAACTACGGGGGAGCTATAGTGAACTCACTGCAAACTATATCAACATGAAAAATGAAATAGAAACTATGAGCAAGGGCCAAGGGAAAATAAAGAATACAATTTTGGAGATGAAGAGCACACTGGAAGGAATCAAAAGTAAGATCAATAAAGCAGAAGATTGGATCAGTGAGTTGGAGGACAAAGCAGAAAAAAAAACTCCAAGAAAGATCAAGAAAATGAAAAGAGGCTCAGAAAGAATAAATAGGGGTTAAGAGAAATGCAAGACAATATAAAATATCTGAATAATAAAGCTACAAGAAGAAGAAGAAGGAGAAGAGGAAGAAGAAGAAGAAGGAGGAGGAAGAGGAGGAGGAGGAGGAGGAGGGATAGAAAGTCTATTTGAAAAAGAAATGATGGAAAACTTCTCTAATTTGATGAGAGAAAAAGTCACACAAATTCAGGAATCACAGAGCGTCCCAATGAGGAAGAACCCAAAGAGGCCCACTTCAAGACACATCATCATTAAAATGGCAAAACTTCAAGACAAAGAGAAAATCTTAAAGGCAGCAAGGGAGAAAAAGGAAGTAACATACAAGGGAGCCCCAGTAAGTTTAGCTGATGGCTTCTCAATGGAAACACTCCAAGCAAGAAGAGAATGGCAAGAAATGTTCCAAGTAATGAGAACCAGAGGCCTGCAACCAAGGGTACTTTATCCAGCAAGGCCCTCAGTCAAGATAGAAGTCCAAATAAAGAGCTTCCAAGGCAAAAGAAGTCTAAAAGCATACACCTCCACCAATCCAGCTCTGCAAGAGATGCTAAAGGGACTGCTTTAAGGAAAGGAAGGAAAGGAGAGAGACAATGAGAAGCACAGGTATAAAAATGGCAATGAATAAGTACCTATCAATAATAACCTTAAATGTAAATGGATTAAAGCTCCAATCAAAAGACATAGAATAGCTGAATGAATAAGAAAGCATGGCCCACACATTTGCTGCCTACAAGAGACCCACCTCAGGATAAAAGACATACACAGACTAAAAGTGAGGGGCTGGAAACAAATTTTTAAAGCAAACAGCCAGGAAAACAAAGCCAGGGTAGCAATACTCATATCAGACAAAATAGACTTCAAAAAAAAGGGCCATAAAAAGGAACCCACAAGGTCACTTCATAATACTCAAGGGAAGAATCCACCAAAAAGGCATAAAAATAATAAATATATATGCATCCAACATAAGAGCACCCAAATGTATAAAGACAATCTTAAAGGACTTTAAGAAATATATTGACAGCAAGACAATTATAGTTGAACATTGTAACACCCCACAGTAAAAAATGGACAGATCTGAACAAAATATCAACAAAGATATTGTGGAATTGAAAAACATCCTAGATGAAATTAACTTTACTGAATATATATATCTTCATCTCAAAGAAGCTAAATACAGTTTTTTTCGAATGCACATGGAACATTTTAAAAGATAGACCACATGATAGGACACAATACAAGGCTCAAAACATTTAAGAAAATTGAAATCATCCCAAGGTTTTTCTCTGAACACAAGGGACCATAACTGGAAAACAACCCCAACTAAAAAACCCAAAACATTCAAAATCATAAAGATTGAATAGCATGCTATTTACAAACGAATGGGTCAAGAATGAAATTTGGGAACAAATTAAAAAGTTTACGGAAACAGATGAAAATGAACTCACGAAAACCCAAAACTTATGGGTCGCAGTGAAGGCAGTCCTGAGAGGGAAGTACATAGCAATGCAGGCCTACCTAAAAAAGATAGAAACATTTCAAACAAACAACCTAACCCTATGACTACAAGAACTTGAGGAGCAATGACAAAGACAGCCCAGAGCAAGGAGAAAAAAGGAAATAACCAAGATCATAACAAAATTAAACGACAGAGACTAACAGCACAATTCTAAAAATTAATGAATCCAGGAGCTGGTTTTTTGAAAAGATAAACAATATAGACAAGCCTTTAAGCAGGCTCATCAAGAAAAAAAATAGAGAGAACCTAAATAAACACAATCAGATCTGAAATACCGAACAGGGTGACAGGGGCCAGGGGGGAGAGGAGAGAGAATTATGAGGGGAAAGGGGTAGGATTCACAGAAACAAGTATAAAGGACACATGGACAAAAAATAAGGCTGGGGATTGGGAGGGAGGTTGGGAGCATTGGGGGGTGAGATAGGTTGGGAGTATAAGATAGAAAACTGTACTTGAACAATAATTAAATAAATTTAAAAAATAAACAAATAAAAAGAAATGAAAGAGGGGAGATTACAACTCACCCCACAAAAATACAAAGGATTGTAAGAAATTACTAAGAAGAATTGTATGCCAAGAAATTGGAAAACCTAGGTGAAATGGACAAATTTCTAAAAAAATATAATCTTCCAAAACCCAATGAAGAAGAAGCACAAAGCCTGAACAGACCAATACCAGCAGATGAAATTGAAGCAGTAATCAAAAAATCTCCCAAAGAACAAAAGCCCTGGACCAGATGATGTCACAGGAGAATTCTACAAAGCATTTAAGGAAGATCTAACTCCTATTCTTCACAGGCTATTCCAAAATATCCAAAACAATGGAAGACTCTCAAACTCTTTTTATGAAGCCAGCATCATCCTAAACTCAAAACCAGATAAAGACATGACAAAGAAATAAAACTTCAGGCCAATATCACTGATGAACATAGACTCTAAAATCCTCAACAAAATGTTGGCAAACCATATTCAACAATACACTAAAAACATCATTCACCACGACCAAGTGGAACTCATCCCAGGGATGCAAGGATGGTTCAATATTTGCAAATCAGTAAATGTAATACATCATATAAATGAAAGCAAGCACAAAAATCACGTCATCATTTCAATAGATGTGTAAAAAGCTTTTTGATAAGGTACAACACCCATTTATGATAAAAACACTCAGCAAAGTGGGAATACAAGGAGAAATCTTCAGTATAATAAAGGCCATATATGAGAGACCTAAAGCCAACATCATACTCAAAAGGCAAAAACTAAAATCTTTTCCGCTAAGATCCGGAGCAAGAAAAGGTTGCCCACTTTCACCACATCTATTCAATATAATATTGGAAGCTTTACCACAGTGATTAGACAATAAAATGAAATAAAGGGCATCTAAATCCAAAAGGAGGAAACAAAACTGTCATTGTTTGCAGATGACATGATAGTGTACATGGAACATCTTATAGACTCTACCCCAAAATTGCTCAACCTAATTAATGAATTTGGCAAAACCGCAGGACACAAAGTCGATTTCCAGAAATCAGAGGCATTTTTGTATACCAACAATGAAACAGCAGAAGCAGAAATGAAGTAAAAATATCTATTTAATATAGCAAAAATAAAAATAAAATACCTAGGAGTAAACCTAACCAAGGAGGTAAAAACCTGTATGGAGAAAACTACACAACACTGAAGAAATAAATCAAGGAAGACATAAACAACTGAAAACATATACCATGTTCATGGATTGGAAGAATTTGCATCATCAAAATGTCTATACTACCCAAAGCAATTTTCAGATACAATGCAATACCTATTAAAGTACCAATGGCATATTTCACAGATATAGAACAAACAGTTCAAAAATTTATATAGAGCCAATATAGAACCATAAATGACCCAGAATAGCATCTGCAATTTTGAGAAAGAAGAATAAAGTAGGAGGGATCACAGTACCTGATACCAAACTGTATTACAAGGCCACTGTAATCAAAACAGCCTGGTATAGGCATAAAATCAAGCACATAGACCAGTGGAACAGAAGAGAGAGCCCAGAAATAAACCCAAATCTCTATGGTCAATTAATATTTGACAAAGGGGGCAGCAACATAAAATGGACTAATAATAGCCTCTTCAACAAATGGTGCTGGGAGAACTGGACAGCTATGTGAAAAAAAATAATAAAATTGAGTGCCAACTTACACCACACACCAAAATAAATTCAAGGTGGGTAAAAGACTTAAATATAAGCCATGATACCATTAAAGTCAGAAAGGAGAACATTGGGAAGTAAATCTCAGATATTTCACACAGCAACTTTTTTACAGATATGTCCCTCAGAGCAAGGAACATAAAGGAAAGAATAAACAAATGTGATCTTACCAAAATTAAAAGCTTTTGCATGGCTAAAGAAAACAGTATTAAAATAAAAAGAGAACCAACTGTATGGGAAAACCTATTTGCCAATGATACCTAAAACAGGGGTTTAACCTTCAAAATATGCAAAGAGCTTACGCGACTCCACTCGAAGAAGACAAGCACCCCAATTAAAAAGTGGGCAAAGGACTTGAACAGACATTTCTCCAAGGAGGATATACAGAAGATCCAGAGACATGTGAAAAGATGCTCAATATTGCTAGCTATCAGAGAAATGCAAATTAAAAACACAATGAGATACCACTTTACACTGGTCAAAATGGCCATCATAAACAAAGCAACAAACAACAAGTGTTGGAGAGGTTGTGGGGAAGAGGGGACCTTAACCCATTGTTGGTGGGATTGCAGACTGGTACAACCATTATGGAAAACAGTATGGAATTTTCTCAGAAAACTAAAAATGGACCTGCCTTTTGACCCAGCAATTCCTCTGCTGGGATTATATCTTAAGAACCCGAAAACACCAATTCATGAGAACCTATGCACCACAATGTTCATAGCAGCACAATTTACAATAGCCAAGAGCTGGAAGAAACCTAGGTGTCTATCAGTAAATGATTGGATCAAGAAAAGTATGGCACATATACACAATAAAATTCTATGCAGCAGAACAAAATAAGGAGCTCCTACCCTTTGCAACATCATGGATGGAACTGGAAAGCGTTATGCTGAGTGAAATACGCCAGGTGTTGAAAGACAAATACCATATGATCTCACCTTTAAGAGGAAGCTAAACAACAAAACAAACAAGCAAGCAAAATAAAAACAAAGACACTGAAATAGAGAGCAGGGGGACAGTGACCAGAGGGGAGAGGGGAGGGAATTTCAGGGGATAAAGGAGATGGATTTACAGGAACTAGTATAAAGAACACATCGACAAAAACTAAGGAGAGTGGAAATGGTAGGGCAGTGGGGAGCACTGTGGGGTGGGCTGGGATGGCAGTAAAATACATAAAACTGTACTTGAAAAATAATTACATATTTTTTTAAAAAAGATCTAATAGAAAGAATCAGATGGCTTTGTTCCCATAGTACGCAAATTTCATATTGAACACAGCAGTATATTACAAAATGTGCACAGAGTGAACATATCTTCTTGCAGAATGACAACCTCCCTTCCTGTTCTCTTAGTACTTGACTCATACACACACAGCCACACACTGTCACACACAGTGACACACAATCACAACCCAGTCAGTCACGAACCGTGACACACAGCTAGACACTCATTTTTGAAAATTTCATGCATTCACACACAAGCTGTGATATAAAACTCTTCATATTGTTGCACCTCTTTTCCTCTAAAATGTGTCAGGGTTTTTTTCTCCACTCACTAATGACCAGCCCACATAATGCCTTGTGTTGAATGTTGCTCTGCTACAATTTCTATGACATGTAGTTAATAGTCGACCTTAACTAACATTTATTTTATGTTTACCTACTACAGTAGCAATTATAAACAAAATCACATGTTTGGAAGTGGTGCAGTACTGAGAATATATAAGTAGATCTATAGCTGAAAACTATAATTATGAGTAACTATATACTTTTGTGCCAATGATTTCAGGAGTGAATTCAGAAAGATTATCCCAACTCACCTTTAGCCACCAGGTACTATCAGACCAAACCTCACTACCAAATCCTATGTCACGATAGAAAAGTATAACTTCTTTATTTCCATAACCACTATGGAAAACTTGCATTTTAATCTATAACTGTGTTTCTGAATAATCTTTATAAAGTCAGTAAATTGCACAACTACATAACAGTCAAATGAATGTGGAGGAGTGATGAGAAGAAATGTCCATGAGAGTTTACTGTGGGGTAAAGTGTGTGAGAACCCCATGCTCTGCCTGGTGGCCCTGCATGTCCCTCCCTCTGTGCTCCAGTCTCTGCTTCTCTTAGCAAAGGAGAGAAGGTGAATGAGGACAGAAACAGAAAACTCACCACAGTGCAGTGTAAGTGAATTGTGCTAGTGGTGTCTGAGATGGGACTGACCTGTTAAGTGTGTGGCCAGGTGTCACAAACTAGATGTAATGGGGATAACATAACAATTGTGAAATCTAGTTTTATATATTATTTAATTCTTAGTTGTGGTAGAAGATCCAAAAGGTACCATCATCTTATGATAAGTATCCACTTCTGTAATATTAATCATATTCTCATTGACATAGAGCAGGGTGAAGAACCCTTTCATCTACTAGATCTGACACTTTATACACATAAATCCACTTACCCCCTACCACCACTTGGACTCACCATCCTACTTTCCATTTTAATACATGTGATTACTCTAAATAGACTGCTTGTATATGTGGGATCATACAGGGATATCTTCTTCTTTTTTTTTACTTTTTTTAAATTTATTTTTTATAATTAATTTTATTTAGTTATTTTTTAATGATTAATTTTATTTAGTTATTTTTCAAGTACAGTTTTTGTCTGTTTTTCCCATCCCAGCCTCCCCCGCCCCTTGCTCCTCACCTCACTCCCATTTCCACCCCCCTTAGTTCTCGTCCCTGTGTCCCTCCTATTTGTTCCTCCAAATCCCTCCCCCTTTTCCCCCTTAACTTCCCTTCCTTCTCCCCTCTGGTCACTATCCCCTTGTTCTCCATTTCAGTGTCTTTGTTTTTTTTTTTTTCTGCTTGCTTGTTTGTTTTGTTGTTTAGCTTCCTGTTAAACGTGAGATCATATGGTATTTGTCTTTCAGCACCTGGCCTATTTCACTCAGCATAATGCTTTCCAGGTCCATCCATGTTGTTGCAAAAGGTAGTAGCTCCTTCTTTCTCTCTGCAGCATAGAATTCCATTGTGTATATGTACCACAATTTTTGGATCCATGCATTTACTGATGGGCACCTAGGTTGCTTCCAACTCTTGGCTATTGTAAATTGTGCTGCTATGAACATTGTGGTGCATAGGTTCTTTGATCTGGGATTGCAGACTGGTACAACCATTATGGAAAACAGTATGGAATTTTCTCAGAAAAATAAAAATCGACCTGCCTTTTGACCCAGCAATTCCACTGCTGGGATTATATCCTAAGAATCATACAGGGATATCTTCTTATTACTAATTCATCTCTCTCACCATAAAGTCCTCAAGGTCCATCCAGGCTGAAGCACCTGACAGTGTTTCTCTTTCTCAATGTTGTATAATACTTCAGTGTATGTATAAACCACATTCTGTTTTCCCCTTTGTCCATCAAGGGGCATTTATTTTCCTTCCACCCATTGTCTGTTCTGAATTTGCTGCTATGCTCATGGCTGTCTAACCATCTCTTTGACATTACTATAGATATAACACCCTGGGGTCCAATTGCTGTACCATATGGCATTTATATTTTCAATTTTGGAAAAGCCTCCATACTGTTTTCCCTAGTGGATGCAGAAGAACTCCTATTTGCCATATTCTCACCAATACTTGTTATTTTGTTTGCTTTCTTTTCATTATAAGCTTCCTAAAGGATGTGAGGTGACATTTCATTGTGTGTTTGACTTGCATTTCTCTAATTATTGCTAGTGTTGACCATATTTACAGATATGTGTTGCCCATTTGTATGTCAGCTTTTAGATATGTCTATTGCATTTTCACCCTACTTTTCTTTCAATTGTATGGAAATATGATCATTCTGCACTGTATATGTGTAAGATATACAGCATAATGTCTGGGCTTACACAACTTTTGCAATGTTTACCACAGAAATACAGTTAGCATCTATTATTTTATATAGACATGGGAAACTTCAAGTGAAGGGAAGGGAACAAAATGGAAAGAAGAGAAGGAAAATGGGGGTTTCTTTGTGATTAAAACTTTTAGGATCTATTCTCCTTAATAAAATTGACACATACCGCACAGCAGTGTAAAATCTAGTCATCATACCATCCCAGGACTGATTTATCCTGTGACTGGAAGTTTGTACCTTCAGATCATCAACATCCAATTCTCCCACTGTCCAAACCCCACCTCTGGTAACACAAATATGATGTTTGTAATGACTTATTTTAGAACCCAAGAGAGATTCTTTAATTATCATTCAAGTACAGTTCATGAACAAGTATTGTTCATGCAAGAGAGATCACACACTATTTTTCTTTTTATGGCTCACTTCTCTGTGTACTATTATTCCCACATGGTCTATTTATATTGTCACTAATGACAGGATTTTTTTCTGTTTATAGTGACTGATAGTCCATTATACATACTTCCTTTACCCATAATTTGGCATTTGTATATAATGCTAAAATAAATATGCATCTACAGATAACTTGTTGATATAGTGATTTTGCTTCCTTTGAGGTATAACCAGAGGTGGAATTTCTATGTCATGAGTCACTGCTGTTTTTAAGTTTTAAAAGAAATTACATGTTGTTTTCCATTAACTGCACCAATTCACATTCAAAGGCATAGCGCACATGGTTCTATTGACAGCATAAGCACGCCATCCTTTCTATAATGCCTTGTTTACGCTCATTTTTTGTTTCATTTGGATTTTTAATGTTAAGTTGTAGAGGTTTGTTTTATATTCTGGATGTTAACATATGATTAGATAGATAACATGAAAATATTTCCCCCATTGCACAGGTTGCCTTTTCTCTGGTTGATGATATTATTTCCACGCACATACGATGTTGAGTTTAATGTGAGTCAATTTGTCCCTATTTATTCTTGTTTACTGTGCTTTTATGTCATATTCAATAAATTATTGACAAATCCAAAGCCATCAAGTTTTCTTCTACATTTTGTCTTAGAGGTTTTTTAGAATTATGTCTACATTCATATCTTTAATTCATTTTGAATTAATATTTGTATATGGTATGTGATAGACTTTTGTTTTATTCTTTTCACATGGATATTCAACAACAACATTTGTTGTTGATACTGTCCTTTCCACATCATGTGCTAAAAATATGCAGAAAAAAATTGACAGAACATAACACACATCCCTGGGAAGAAAAACACTCAACACACTAAAGACAGAAGGAAACTGTTTCATATGACAAAGGCCATGTATAAAAATCCACAGGTGACATCATTCTCAGTGGTGAAAATAATAGAAACGTTTTCCCTAAGTTCAGGAGAAAGTCAAACATGCCCACTCTCACCACTGGCATTCAGCACAGCACAGAGTACCCAGTAGAAGCTCTTTGGCAGAAGATTAAATAAAATGCATCCAAATCAAAATGGAAAAAGTAAAATAATCATTGTTCACACATGACATGAACTTACAGTGGGATTCCATTTTATTTCAATAATTAAATGAAGGGTTTCTTTTGCAGAAGTGTTTAATATGTGAGTGGATTTATTTTACATTGTGGCATATGACTCTCCTACATTCCTTGGACACAGCAAGAGCTAAAGTGTACATGTGAATGAACTTAGCATGAGCCCATGTGTATGTGTGTGTGCACATGTGGGAATTAAAAATTGCGGGGTGTAGCATTGTGCCTTATGTCTATCATTACTCCAACTTTGTGTAATATCAAATGATGTATTTGTGAAGCAACATGTTCCCTTTGATTATCTGTTTATACTGCAAGAAATTCTTTCTTCATATGAATTGAATGTGTAACCAAATGTAGGGCCATTGTACTCTTTTCAAGATTTTGAAACATGATTTAAGCCCAGGACATAGGGGTTTTGCCTGAGTTGCAATGCAAGAGGGCAGGGAGGTGTGTTGATGGTTGAGGGATCATTTTCAGTTCGCTTGCAGGCCTGCTTCAGTCTCCCCTCTGACTCTGAGAGCACAGGAGTGTGCAGTAGTGTAATCACACTGCCACTCAGTCACTTTTCCCACAAAACTTACCACAAAAGCTCCTTCAAAGCAGACCTGTGGTTTCAACACAAGGCTGCAAGATAGGGTATCATCTTATTTAATGCAAAACTTGGAAACAAACTAATTCCTAAAAACTATGGAGTTCAAGATGATCAACATGAAAGTGCAAACACAGCACTGTAATGATCTACAAATACCCAGATTCTACATGTTATTTCATATAGTAATGGGACCGTGTGGATTGAGGACTCTCGAGGACCACAGGAAAGGGACCTGTCACCAGTGCTGTAATTTGTGCCCTGTGTGTCCCCACAAACTGCTTGGAGCCTGCTTTGTTAATGGAATGTCATTGTGTCTCCTGGCCTACTGGGAACCATACAAGGCCAGGTATCCCTGGGAAATTCCAGTGGGGTTGACACTCAGGGCCAACACTGCTGTGAACATGCACTTGCTCACACAGTGAGCACAGATGACTTGTGCATTGACCCTCTCTCACTTTCACAATTCCGTCCTCGCTCTCCCAATATTGAGGAAACTAGAAAGTAAGGGAAAGCACGTCTTTGTTAAAACATTGGATTTCGTGTTATACAAGCATTACCTGACAAGAAAGCTTGAACAGGCTCCAAGATGGCTGCAGAGTAATGAGAAGTTCCATCCACTTCCCCCAGCCCAGACAGAACTTACAGATAAACTGCAGAGTAATCAACTTGGAAAACCAATTGGACTGTAGCTGGTCTGAAACTTTATAAACAAGGGCACTGAAGATGGGTGGAGACAAGGAGAGGGTGACACTACCCTCCATGCAGATTCAGGCACTGGAAAGACCAAGAGATATTGCAGCAGGGAGCTCCGTCCTACTGAGAATGTGGGGTCCCAGCCATGCAGGGATCTCCATACCACAGCAACAGAGATAGTGAAAGGAGCCCATGTAACATTTGGATTTGGAACCTGTGGGGATTCAGTCCTCCTGGGAGACTCTTAGCAGTTTCCAAGATATGGATCAAAACCATTATTACAACACCAGGGTACGTGACTGCTGGAGGAGCCATGAGACAGTTCCAGGTTAGAGGAGCATTCTGCTTTGTACATCCAGTAGTGACTTGGAAGGGCCCTCTGCTTTCTGGAAGTACTGTGGGCAGAGAACCTCCAGGAGTCTAGACCGTGTGGTTTAAGGAAGAATACCTGTGTTGCCCACAGCCTGTTCATGGGATGAGCCCCACCCGTGCATGTTAGATCACTATGTCAGCCCCAGTCCTGTGATCTTCCAAGGTGAAGGGGTAAAGCCTTGGCTGGATATTCAGACCAGCCCTGATTGTTAGATGGTAGGGGGCATCATTTAGCCTGTTGGAGTCCTGGAGGAACTGGGGAGTTTGTAGTGCCACGTGAACCTGATTTTCTTTCTTTCTTTCTTTCTTTCTTTCTTTCTTTCTTTCTTTCTTTCTTTCTTTCTTTCTTTCTTTCTTTCTTTCTTTCTTTCTTTCTTTCTCTCTCTCTCTCTCTCTCTCTCTTTCTTTCTTTCTTTCTTTCTTTCTTTCTTTTTTCTTTCTTTCTTTCTTTCTTTCTTTCTTTCCACTCCATTGGCAGGCCACAGAGAGCTGGGTTTTTCTTACCCAGTCTCCCAGGAAGGCTTCTGTCCTAGAGTCAGTTGGGCATGTTCTGTACTGTGCAGTTGCACTATAGGCAAGAAGAGCCTGGATCTCTTTCGAGTTTAGCCCTTGTAGCCACTGGATGGAAAGGAAGTATTGCTCCCCTAGAGAACCACCCCCAAGAATGTTTGAATCACCCCTACCTATACTGGGTAACCCTACTGAACACTTCTGCCTGGGAAGGAGAGGTGCTCAGAGTGGGGGAACTCAAAAAGCGAGACAGAGGCAGACCTAAGTTCTAGGCTAGAGAGGCCTCATTCATTGGTGTACTAAAAGACCTGCCCTGACAGTCTAGTCTGCCCAAGGCAGGGTGAGAACAGCCTCTGACATTGGCTTGCAAAAGAGAATCTCTCAGGGGTCCCAGGAGGAGACAACAGGTGGAAGCTTTGGATGACAGTGGAGCAAGATGAAGAGGAATTCACAAACAGCTTATCCAGGGTTGATCACAGCAGGCACATCAATCCATGGGGAGGATCCACACCTTTTTCCTTATTAATCCTTTAAAATATCTTTATTTTTCTATTGTCATTTTTCTTAATTTTTCTTCTTTTCTTCTTTTATATCTCTTATATTATCTTTCCTTGTCTTACTCCATTTTTTCACTTTTTTCCTTTAAAAGTGTATTTTGTTGATGATGCTATTACACTTGTCCTGATTTTTTGTTCTTTACCCTCATCTCACTGGTACTCCACTTACCTTTAGTAAACCCCCATCTTAGTTCATGCCCATGGATCATGCATATGATCCATGCATAGATCATATGCATTGGCTTCTCCATTTCTTATTAGTATTTCCATTTTTATAGTTCTATTATTTATTTTATTTCCTCTCTACATATTTTTCTTTACTTTTTCTTCCTCATTCTCTTTCATATTCTCTGTTCTACTCATTTTTTACGTCTGCACTTCTTTTTCTTTCTTGTCTTTTATTCACCTGCTTGCTTGTATTTTTTGTATTTTTTTCTTTTCATATTATTTTATTATTGTTGTGTTTGCTATTATTTTTAGGATTTTCTGTTCTGTTGCTTTTGGTTTGGTTTTATTCTTGTCTTTCAGCACTTGTACAGCAGTTGTAGAAGACAGAATGTCTGTACAGATTGTAGGTTTTCATTTTGTTCCCCTTTGGGGACAAGGTTGCAGTTCCCAGCAGGGACAGAAAGGGGTCATTCTGACTGGGGCAGAGTCTATTCCCCTTTCTAATTACCTTCAACAAGAGGGAGAAAACTTGCATTATCTAAATACCTGATGAAAGCCAGGTGATCAAGGCCCACAGCCCCTTCATGCTCTGGGTCTCTGCTTCCCAACCAATAGGAACATAGAGCAAACTACGGCATTTAGGGCAGTCTTAGGGGATTCAGAGTGTGCATGGAAGGGGGCAATGTTGGAGGTCATGTCTGACCACAGGGCCACCTGCAGCACTGAAAGTTATACCTGACCTTCTAACTCTCACATGGTGAAGTCCATTTACATCAGTGTTTGAGATTGTCTCAGGCACGTGATAGCAGAGGGGGCAGAACAAAGACGGTGTGCATCCACCATAGTGGTCCTGGGCCTAACGCAGATTTTAGCAGCAGTTGTCTGTGACTGTTCTAGGTGAACCTGGCTCACTTTAGCTGATCTAGGACCACAACAGAGGTGAGAAAAAAGCTTCTACACTTGGGTGAGGACTCTGGTTCCACTGCAGTGTAGGTAACACTAGATACAGACACTCATTCATGCTCTCATTACAGCAAGGGGATGCTACAGCCTCAAGAATGTGTCACACTCTGCCCTGGATTAGGGTCAGGGGAGAAGTGGGGACAGTGGGGAGGGCACAGAACCAGACACTTGACTCATCGTCACCAGAGGTGGCCTCTTGGACATGAGCCAGCCCTGCTCATAATTCTCTAGTTACTTAAATAGTGTCATGACCACACTTCATGGGACACTAACTCATTTACAGAGGCACAACCCTCTCTGCATGTCTCCAACCTCAGAGGTCCATACATACTACAAGGACATGCAAATAGGGTCCCTCTGCTCATGAAAAGCAGCCCAGCCCAGACCCTGAAGCTCTGGGACAGGATCCCAGCCCAGGATTCCCAGGTGTTCCCAGTCCCTGCTCAGGAAAGAACACAGGCCACTGACCATGGAGTTGGGGCTCAGCTGGGTTTTTCTTGTTGCAATTTTAAGAGGTAATTTGTAGAGAACAAGAGACACTGAGTATGAGGGTGGATATGACTGAAAGAAATACTGAATGTGTGACAGTTTCCTGAAATAAAATCTGTGTCTTTGCAGGTGTTCAGTATGAGGTTCATCTGGTAGACTCTGAGGCTTGATGCAGCCTGGGGCATCTCTGAGACTCTCCTGTGCAACCTCTGGATTCACTGTCACTAGAAACTGAATGAACTGGGCCTGCCAAGCTCCAGGGAAGGGGATGGAGTGGGTCTCACACATTAATAGAGCTGGTAGCACATACTATGCCAACTCTGTGAAGGGCCAATTCACCATCTCCAGAGACAACACCAAGAATGAGGTCTACCTTGAAATTAACAATCTGAGAGCCGAGGACACAGCCATGTATTACTGTGCAGGAGACACAGTGAGAGTAAGTCTATGTGAGCCCAGATATAAAACTCCCTGTGGGGGACAAGAGGCCTGGGCTGCGTGGATGCTCAGGATAGCATGGGGTGCTCAGGTCAACATGAGGACAGGGAGTAACTTGGGAGCAGCAGTAGGTGCAGATTTAAGGGCTTGTTTTCTGGAAGGTGTGGAGTTAACTCTCCACAAAGTAGTTGCCCTCTGGGAGCCTCCCTCCCTTCATGCTTCTGTGCTGACCTCTTCAGTACCTGAGTTACAGAGGCTTGTTGTCATCAGAGTAAAACATTCTCACATGCTCAAAGTCAGAGAGTCACATGCATTTGCTTCCTCCTATCCTAGTGAATCATTAAACCTTCTGAACCACATCAGCTGAATCCAACTGGAGGCTTTATTGGGCCCAGGGGCACAGCAATCTCTCAGAGTCCTTGCTGGTCAGCAGAAGGACACATGCATGCTGGACAGTGGGCACCAGTGTGTATAAACCCAACACCAAGAACAAAAGCTTTGGTGGTAACTGTCATAGTTTTGAGTCCACGTCCATGAAACCAATAGCAGTTGACATCATGTAGAGGTAGGGGGACACACCCACTATTCCTTGGTATGGATAAGTAGGGTGTCTCCCACATAGAGAGACAGTAAATAAGTTTGTCACTTCATTGAGGAATCTGTTGAGAGCAGGGCAGACTTTTTGGTAGCTCTGAAATGGTTAGATCACACCAGATAAGGAGTCTGGTTTAGGTTCTTATTGCTTATTGGTGACAAGGTTGGGCAGGGTCCTGTTCACGAGAGGGATTTGTATGGTTTCAGTCACCCACCTGTGCCTGTCTATGAAGAATCCCAATTTTACTTCAGATTTCCTAGGTGTGCACAGGAGGAGAGAGAGGGGTGAACCTTCACCTGTCAGCATCAAACATCATTCACTACAGTCTGGCTCATTTCACTGAACTCCTAGGAAACATAGGTGAGAACACAGAGCCACCAACCATTAGGGGTAGAAAATTATTTTAGTCCTTAGAAAATTAGGATAATTTTTATATTTAAGCAGTAATGAAATCAATAATACATTACATGACATCTTAGTCCCAATTCTAGCATAGAACTTGTCCACTCTACAAGGATGTGAGCTTGTTCTGAAGGACTTGGATCCCCTTTCTGCTCCCAAAGGTGAGAACCTTCCACATAATTATAGGGAATTCTCCACTTGGGGACTTCTACTGGTGTATAGCCTTCTATGTGGATGGAATAATGATTTGATTCATTTATTGTTGCTGTGAGCTTGTGTTTGTGTCACTCAAAAACTCATATAAATATGAGCCCCACTGTATGGCATTTGGAGGTGGGGCCTTGGGACAAGTGCTGGTCCTCAGGTGGAGCTCTCATGAACAGTATTTGGGCCTTTTTAACACAGGAATTCAGAAACTCCCTTTTTCCATTCACCCTCTGTTATAACAGTGAACAAACAGGCAACTAGTAAACAGGTTCTTACTAGACATCGAATCTGACTGCATTTATTCTTGGATTTCCCACCAACAGGTCTGTGACAAATACATGTCTGTTGCTGGCAATGGCCCAGTGCACAGTAGTTTGTTAACACTGTCTGTGTATATTGGGATTGTAGTGTAACATGACCAAAAGGGCTGACTCCCTTGAGGTTTGTTGCCATATTTGTTGTAAATGCACAGCACGATCATCCTTCCAGTGATGGCTACAGGCAGATTTTACCAGATGTTTTCTTCTACAGAGACATTCTCTTGGTTTAAGGTGATAGGAAGTTCCTAAACACGTGTGTCAGGAAGACAGCATTAGAAGTGGTTATAATCCATTAACCATTTCAGTATTTACCACATCAGCATGCAGCCAGATCCAGGATTCATTGGAGGTAAAATCCATGAATGCATGGTCCACCCAGTTACTGCATCTCAGGTACATGGCTGATGTTCTTGAAGGTGTGGAGATTAACACCACTCAGGAGGAGTGTTTACCTAGGAATTTGAGGATTTACTTAGATTTTTATCACTTTAACTAATCTTGCCATATTTTTAAACTTCCCAGAGAGTGTATATAATAATGGCAGTGTGGCATTTGGATCAGAGTAACCCCTTACTGAAAAACCATTATTGTGCTGTGTCAATCTCAGTCACTTGATGTCACAGTCAGTAAATCATTGTGGGAGGAGGGAAAAGTGACTGAGCTCAGAGGGTGTCCAGGAGTTTAAAATACACTACATGGGTTTATTGCTCCTTCCCACTCTATTCCTTAATGCTGATGGACTCTAAGGGCACAGTATATAGTGGGCAAGATTCTGTCTTGAAATTCCCAGAGCAGCCCTTGCAGTGACTGCTGACCTCAGACTCAGGAGGCTGACAATGGGGATGAACCTCTCTCTGTGTGTCAACGCATGGACAAGGGCACACAGGGAATGTATCCTGAGATGAAAAGCATGAAACACTGTGCAGATGGAATATTGCTGTGAATTAAATTGTGTTAAAGTGCCAGATGGTAGAAATTAGTTAACAATAATAACTCTACAGCACACAGACTAACCAGCCTCATAAAATTTCCACTATCACAATGGGGTTGCTTGTTCCTCTGAGTTGAGTGGGTACCCTCACTAACGAACTTCACCTCTCTGCCCATAAGCGAAGGATCACATGCAAATGGGGTGCTTCATGTGCTGACAAACCAACCCTCATCTCTTTCCCTGCACCTCTGAGAGAGCAGCATCAATCCCTGAGTCTCTACAATTTGCATTTATTGTTGAAATTAACACAGAGGAAACACCATGAACTTTGGACTGAGATGGGCACTTACACTGATGCTTTTACATGTAGCATTATGAAGAATCTGGGGATTTGAGTTTCTGTGTGCTTCTCCTAATGAAAATATCTTGTCTGCATATGCACAGTATGAGTTGGAGCTGGGGACACCTAAGACAGCCTGGGGTTCTCTGAAACTCTGCTGTAAATGCTCTTGATTCAGTTTCACAGACTATTATATAACCTGGATCTCCCTCCAGGAAAAAGACTAGAGTGGGCAGTTGTTATTAGAAAAAAAGGTCTAACCATCACACTACAAAATACACTGCATCACTGGAAGACAGTTTCACCATCTTAAGAGAGGATTCCAAAAGTACTGCCTATCTGCAAGTGAGAGCAAGAACACAGTCCTGTATTACTGTGTGGGAGACACAAATAAGGGAAGCCAGTATGAGCCCAGACACAATCTTGTGTCAGGAGGGGCTGCAACCAACACCGGGCGCCCAGGACCCATGGGTTCTGCAGGCACAGGGCACTTGAAAGTTAATGAAGGCTTGGTTTCATCTCTGGCCTACAAGCTTCCTCTTTATCTGATACTCGACATGAAGATACCAAAGAAAGCAATCACCACAATGAGCCTAAAGTGGATGCTTCTCCTCTATCTAAATACACCAGGCAGACACATGTGATCTCTGACTTGGAAGTTTTCCCCTAAATAAATTTGTTGTGACAGTTGGTTTGGGTTTTAGTTTGACTGGATCACAAGTTGTCCAAAGATTTGGTTGAAAGTTATTTCTTGGTTTGTACATTGTTTGCAGGTGATCCAGATCTGTGAACTGGTGTCTCAGAAAGTCTGATTTCACCATTATGGGTGGGAACCCTCCACTCCACTGAGGGACTCACAGGAACAGTGAAAGAGAATATTAAACCCTTCCCACCTGTGTTCTGGAATCTGGAGCTGGGGCAGCAATCTTCTCCTGCCCTGGGCACCATGGTCTTTCAATATACAGACCAGGCTGAGTTATGAGAGCAGCTCTCTTCTGTCTGCTGCCTGCAACCCCAGCTCATGGGACTTTTGGATGTCTGAAAGCCATACTGTAGCATTAATTATTTATAAATGTAAATGTAAATACACATATTTTGGGCGGCTTCCCTGGAGAACCAGGACCGATGGTATTGTAAAGCAGAGTGTGTACAAGTTTTCCCATCAGAGCTCACACAAGAATTAACATGAAACAGTAGTGGGCACATGGTGGACATAGTAGGGGAATGGGAGCTTCTTTTGCAAGTCAGACTTGCTTTGACAGAGTCAGGAAAGAAAACTGCCTCATGGCTTAAGTTTTTTCATGTGGTGAGACAGAGGACTTCTGCTTAGAGTGTCTTGTATGGTTTCCATCTCCCATTGTCATCTATGAGGGGACTGCACTTTCCCTAGGGATTTCCTGTGTGGGGCAGATGGAGAAGAGGCAGAAATGACCCATCAGTTGTCTTCAGTGAAATACAAAATGAAATACAGTCTCTCTACCTATTCCCTTTATAACAAGTGTAAACAAGTAACAGATGTAAAATAAGGAGACATTCTGAGTGGACAACCACCATGTGTATAGAAAATGAAATGTAGGATTATAAGTAAGCAAATGATGATGAAGATGAAAAAGATGATGATGATGATCTGAGACAGGGATGTTGGTGAAACTATGAAACTATAGCTTCTCATATGGACACACCATTACCATATCTCCTCCAGACAGGATTGCCCTCTTTTTCCTGTAACTGGTGAGAATTTTCATAAATGAAGCCCCAGTGAATTATGTACCTTGTGTGATCCATGCTGTAACCAGATCAGTAAAAATACCAAAAGTGCCTGGGTCTGATTACCTGGAACCTGTGACACTGTTAATTTATTTAATAGACATGCTGTGAAAATGTGTATGTGTGTTTCAAGGAACCCCCTCTCCACCCGTGTGCAATGGCATATTATTTATTTATGTTGATCTGTACCTGCAGAATTCCACAATTTCTCTCTCTAACCAACTTGTGTTGCTAATTATTTAGGTATTCTATAAGATGACATAATCTGTCTCTACCATGCCTTGCATTTCCTTGTAGATTTTCACATAAAAATCTTTACACCCATATGTCTAGTAACTCAATTTATAAAAATGGGGCATATTCCTGTATGTGAATCTGACAAAGTCCAGCATTCTCCCCTTACCCAGTTCCAAAGTAACTCCCAGGTTGTGGATAATTATCCAAGCAGCTACCAGAGCCTGTTCTGCTCACTATGGCTGCTGTAACAAACAAACATGTCCAATGGAAGCTGACAAATTACTGGGGAGTTTTTTTTGGAAAGACACACAATAGAGAATCAAATAGAATGTTGATAACTTATACATCACTACATTAAATAAATTTGACCCAAAGTTATCTTATGCCAATAAAAAAACAAATGTAAAAAGAAAGCATGTGTTTCTACATTATAATTCTGATGGAAGGATTTATGAATTTCTTAATAAAATGTGTTTTTTAAGCATTAAGAACATTATATAACATGTGGGAGACCCTAGCATCCTTGGACACCAGAAGCCATGACAAGGGAGACAGAGTGAGTATTTCCTGTCAGGGTTGAAGTTCCCTTCCCTGTGAGCAAATCTGTGTTAGAAAATTCTTCTCATTTCCCTTCTTCTGAACTCCATATGCATGGAAGGGACAAGGCTGGAACCATTCGCTGGTGTGGAACAATTTGCTGAGTAGGCCCATGACTTTGTTAAGCATGGCTATCAGTTTACTCTTCTGAGCTTGTGTCTCCAGAACTTGGAACTACTGGAAAAGCAAGAACAGAAGGTGACTATCTGGCCCACAGCTGCAGGAAAAACATAAATTGGAGCAAAGTGCAGTTTGTGCAAAATCAACTGGAGCCTCCTGTATTGCAATACGGCCAACATCCCAGGTCCATACAACTATAATTCACACCCACCATTATTTTCAATCTGGTAAAAACTCCAAGCACCTACTCATGCTGCTGGTGTATGTCTCCATACTTAAGTCCATTTCCTCCCTTGGAAAGTGAATAATGTATCTCTCTCCATTTTAATCTCTTTCAATTTTTTTTTGAAATCAAGCACAGGTCCAAGGTCCTGAGGAAATGCAGACTCTCACTAAACACAGTGAAAAACAAAACTGATGCTTGTGACTGTCCCTGGAACTAAGGGAGAACTCAGTGCCTACTTGGCTGCTGGACTTGGAGGATGTGCAGCCCCCATGGGGAACAGCACCACAGCTTCTCGATTGCCAGGCGTAGTGAATGTATCATATGAAAAGAAGTCTGAGTAACAACCAGTGGTGTCTGAATTTTACCTCTGATGTCTTGACCAGTGGGGACAAGTCCATGAGGGTTTAATCAGAAACCCAGGTGCAGGGGGAGATCATGATTCCTGAAGAGACTAACCAGTGAAGCTGTGGGAGACTGAGCAGTGAGTCTGTCTCCACATGTGGAATGGAATCTGAGGTCTATGAAGTATATGGTCAGAAGGAAAGGTAAACAAATAGATGGAGCATGAAAAATAGATTAAAAGATTTGGGTGTCACTCAAAGAGATTACATCAGCTCAAAAGACACACTGTCCCTGGAATTTATTAGGGGCACTGTCCAAGTGATGGGTACAGCAGAGATAGATGGCCAGGAGTGCATTGCCATGAAAACCAACACAGTGAGTGTATTTCATTCGTTGAGCAGTAGAAGTGCAGTAGAATTAGGACCACATGCAGGGACACTGAGATGGAACCTTCCCCCAGAGAAATCTGAGGACATTAGACGCCTCCAAAACCTCTAAGAACTTCAGGGTTCCAAGGTGTTGGCTGTGTCAGTGCATCTGGCAGGTTCAGGGAATGGGTTTCATGGTGGCTTCACAGAGCTCTGTCTATAAGGTTCTCTACAAAGTCACTGGGGTTTAGTAAGGTCATTTCCCTGTGTGCAGAGAATTAAAGCACGCAGTGTCCATGAGAAAGTTTCTGGAAGTCAGGGCACAATGTTAAATTCTGGGCTAGAGATGTTGACATGTTCATGTGTTCGGAATTGCCCTGCCTCATTTCAGAAACTGTAATCCCCCATGGCTAAGACTGGATGAAAGACGTAGGGACCATAAGCCACTAGGAAGACAAAGCTCGTCTCACTGGCAGGGGCACAACCTCAGCCCCCTTTACTTTACCCTGCTTGGACCTGAGCCTGACTGGTTAGCAAATGACAGGTAAAATTCCTCAATGTAGAGAAAACCTAAGACAAGTATGGTCATGAAAGGGCCCCCAGGAAAAAACTCGGGGGGCTATAGAAAAAGAGTGATGGACCCTTGCCCCTCAACTTTGCCATAGCCTGAGTGCTCATTCTGACTACAAGAAGTTTCCTAATCTTTTGGCTGCCTTACTTCCCCTGCCTGACTTAAGCCTGAAAGAATGACAGAGGGTTGTGCAGCCCTGTGCTTGAAAGGGTGGGTTATCCAGGGTGATCAGGTCTCAGAAACAATACATAAAATCTTGTAAAAACTGCTTTGCTAAGAATGTCCTCAATATTCTGATAAGGGTTCAAGCATGAAATGAGTTTGCTTCTCAAAGTTTTATAGGTATGCAACTAAATGACCCTGACTCAGAATAAGCCTTCATACTTCTTTGTATGTTTCTATGGTTTGATCATTAGTGCCTGAAAATGGTTGGTAAGCTCTACCTGTATTCCTGTGTAAATTGAACCCAATAAAAGCCCATTCAGGAAAAGGCTTGGTTAGTAATTGCTCTGCCTGGTTCCAGGGGTTGTAACTGCCCCCCCCCTCAGTTGTAACTGAGACTCTATGGCTAAGTCTCAGTGAGCGACCTCTGGACTGTGATCCACTAAGGAGACAAAGCTTCTCTCTGGCAGTAGTGCTGCTTCTGCTTCATCCCCTGCCCCCAATGCTTGGTCAGTCAGTCAGCGATAGGTAAGACCCCTCAGGGAGGAGGGGCAACCTAAGCCAGACACGATCATTTGGGAGGCCCTCAAGGAAGAAATCTGGGGGATGCAACAAAGAGGAAGTGATGGACCCTTGCCAGCCAGCTATTCTGACAGAGCCTGAGTCCCCATTTCTATCTGGAAGAAGCACTTCCTGACTCTAATCCACTTAAGCCTAAAAACCTATAACTGGGGAGGTGGTGCAGCCCTTTGCCCTGCTAGAGCAAGTTCTGGGGTGATTGGGCATTAGAAAGGACTGCAAAGTCCTGTGAAGCCTGCTTTGCTAAGAGTGCTTTCCTTCGTATGATAAGGGTAGGAGCAGGAAATGAGTATGTCTCCCAAAGTTTTTGCAACCCCCTTACCTGACAGACACTGACTCAGATTAAGCCCTCAAATTTCTTGAATAGAAATGTTATCTATTGTTTGATCCTTGCTGCCTGACATTGATTGATGAGCTTTACCTGTGTTCCTGTGTGTTCCTAACCTAGTAAAAGCCATTGAAGAAGTTTCTTGGTCCTTCTTCTTTGAGAGATTGACCACTTCTCCTCCCCAAGAAGATCATGTCTTGGTAGTTTCATATTAATTTGTGGTGGATGGTGGGACTTGCCAGCAAAGTTTCCCCCACATCTGGCTCCCAGGACAGGGAACTGAGGATTCAGGACCTGCTTCCACCAGAGGCTATGAGCCAATGAGCCAATATCACACATAGTGTGCCTAAGGGGGTGGAAATCAGTGCTTCATCCCCAGAGGGACCAGGAGCACCTCTTGGTAAGGACCCCAGGCATGTTACAGATAAGAGGAAAGGTTACTGTGACCACCCCCTGAGTGGTTTTCTTCTCATTTCTCTCCCCTGCACTCTCCTTCATAATATGAGTATTGCTTTCTTTATTCAAGCTTTCTCTGTACCCTTCCGGCATGGGTCAGGCAAGTAAAAGCCAATAGGGCACCCTCTAGGAGAAGACTCCCCTGGCAGGAATAAGTTGGTAGTGGGCCAAGTTAGAACATTAGGTTTCTCACCAACTGTAAAAAAAAGCCTAAGCAACATGAAGGCACACTGTAAAAGCATTTACAGCCCCATTCCCTGCAGCACAATCCCAGGTTATGTTTTTAGGTTTGGGAGGTGAAAGCAAAGACATCCCCTTTTTATCAGCTTTAGTAGCAAGGTATTTTACCAGCATTTCAGCTTCTTGCTGAAGTGCTGAAGAAAAGAGGCACTTCCTCCCTCTGGCTCAAAGAAGATCACAGTGGTGGAGGGGGGGCAGTGGAGGTTTCTGGGGTCCAATCCCTAAGATGTGCAGAGGCCTCTTAGGGAATTCCATCTCTCCTAAACCTTTGGGCTCTGCGGGGAAGCGAGAGATAAGGATTGGTCATCTGGTGCTCCAAGCCCTCCCAGCTCTTTAGGAAACTGGGAAGTGAATCCCAGACCCATAATCAGAGCAAAGGGTACCTGAAGTATTCGGTGCCCCCTTTCCTGATGGTCTTTCACCAAGAGAACATTTTTGACCCACTACACTCTGTTCTCTAGCAAGAGATAAGATTTGAGAGTTTGGGCAGGGTAGAGTGCCTGAATTCACCACATCTTGCAGCTGAAGGGATTTTAGAAAATAATTCTTTTGTTTGGGACTGAGCAGAAAGTGCACACACCCAGGGCGGTCCCTGGAGAGATCACAGCTCCATCCTCCTCCCTCATTGCTGCCTTTGCAGTGGCAGTGGTGCAGGCAGAGGCACTGATGCATTTCTGACTCACTATACTCCCTTCACTAGCAAGAGATAAAATTTGAGAGTTCAGGGGGGTATGAGCGCAGAAACTGGTTTGGTAATCGCTGTGCTTGTGGTGGGAGGAATTTTAGAAAAGGCTCATTTATTTGTTAAGGAATTTCCCTAAGAGCCATGAGCGACCGGCTCTCTAAAGATCAGAAGCAATACCTTAAGAAAATCCAGCAGCTTCTCAAAGCTTCGGGCGGTCTTGTTAAAAACTTAGTTAACAGAACTAAGTTAACTTAATTTGTATTGTTAAAAGACATTGCCCCTGGTTTCCCAATAAAGGGACTTTAGATTTAGAAATATAGGAAAAGGTAGGGCAGTAATTGAAGTCGCACCAAGGAAGCAGCACCCCTATCAGTCATCAGAATCTTCTTACTTGGGGAATAGTGAGAACTGCTTTAACACCCCTTCACATTGGCAACTCAGATAGGAAGACTGAAGGGGCAGGAAAGCAATCCCTGTCAGATGAGGGGGGAGGAAACCACTTTTATTTCCCCTGGTCTAGAAGGCTTAAGTCCACTCCTTAATAACAAGGAGATACCATCTCCACCTCTGCTCCCTTGCTCCACTCCTGATTGGTAAGAAAACTTTAGGGCTCAGGATTCCCTTTTTTCTTTTTCCACCCCGATGGTGACACCTACTGAAGTCCCCTTGTCTGTAATGAATACCATGTATCAGTGTCTTCAAGACATGGTCAGGGACAGGGACTGGCAGTCCTTTATTGTATTTTCTGTCATTACTCAGCAAGGCAGGCAAAATCCAGTGTATGAACATCTACCTTATGGGACATTAAAAAATGTAAAGAAAATTATAAAAGACAATGGGTTTCAATCCCCTTATACAGTAGGATTATTAACAATTAAAACAGAAGCATTTCAAATGGCTCCCTGTGTCTGGGTTGCCTTAGCCAGGGCAGTTTTAACCTCTGGTCAGTTTACTGTCTGGCACTCTGAGTATATAATAAGATGTGGCCTTCGGGCAAATGAGAATGAAAGGACAAGAAATCCAGTCACTCAGGATATACTTTTAGGGCTGGGGCAATGCACTGGACAGGATCAGCAGGCACACATGGACTCTCAGACTTTTACCCAATGCTCTGCTGTAGCTCTTGAAGCCAAGGCCATACCCGATGCTAAGTCCTGCAGTGCTGGGTCCTATATTAATATTAGACAAGGGGCAGACAAAACATATCTAGATTTTATTGACAGATTACAAGAGGCAATTCAGAGACAAATTGAAAATCAGGAGGCTGCAGATGCACTCCTACTGCAGTTAGCTTTTGAGAATGCCAATAATGATTACAAAGCTGTTCTTCAGCCCATTTGGTTTACTACTACCGATGTTGGTCAGTTTGTAAAGGTCAAAATGTAGGAATGGAACAGCATAAAGCAGGGAACAGCATAAAGCAGCATTGCTTGCCGAGGCCTTGAAATTTGAAATTAAATGTTTCAATTGTGGCAAGGCTGGACACACTCAGAGGGAGTGTCATATTAAAAAAAAAAAAAAACTTCCTATAAAGGATTGTCCTCGTTGCCATAAAGGAAAACATTGGGCCAATCGATGCAGGTCCACCTATGATAAGGATGGAAACTTACTGCCCCCACTCCATGGAAACGAGGAGTTGGGCACAAGTTCTGGTGCCCTGGACCCCAACAGCAGCTGCAACAACAGCAATCAAGTGTTGTGGACTCAGGGAGATGCTGAATCTCTGACCTCCATGCCACCACTAGGGGGAGCTCAGGGTTGGACTCAGTCGCCACTTCCTAACTCATAAGAGCAAGATGAGGTGGTCACTGCTCCAACAGGAGTACGGGGGATATTAGCCCCGGGACTAGTAGGGCTGATTTTAGGACGGTCTAGTATGACCACTAAAGGCATCCTTGTCCAACCTGTAGTTATTGATTCTGATTATCAAGCAGAAATTAAAATTATTCTCAGGGCACTGTGGTATTGTATCATTCCAGTTCAGACCCTCATTGCCCAGCTCCTTCTGGTGCCTTACAAGGTACCAAACACTCAGGAAGTAGGTAGGGGGGGAGCATGGCTTTGGCGGTACTGATAACCAATCAATATTTTGGATTGCCTCCATTGATCTAAAAAAGCCTATATTGAACATTAAGGTAAAAGACAGAGAATTCCATGGCCTCTTAGACACTGGAGCTGATGTGTCTGTTATTTCCAGCCAGTAATGGCCCCCAGAGTGGCCGTTAATTGAAACAGACATTTCTATAATTGGAATAGGGGGTATTTCTCAACCCCACAGAAGTATGTGGACTCTTAAATGCTTTAGTCCGAATGGGCAGGTTGGATGAATTCAACCTTACATCCTCCCTGCCCCACTTAATATCTGGGACAGGGACCTCATCACTCAGTGGGAAGTGAAAATAACTCTGCAGCCTTTTCCCTAGAGACCACTGCCAGGGCTTTTCTTTTATCCCTCACTTGGTTGTCTGACACACCTGTGTGGGTTAATCAGTAACCACTGAAGAAGGAGAGGCTAGAAAATCTTCAAGAGCTTGTACAACAACAATTAGAGGCAGGGCACATAGAACCACCCAGTAGCCCATGGAATACTCCTGTTTTCATAGTTCCCAAGAAAACAGGGAAATGGAGACTTATACATAACCTTAGAAAAATTAATGAAATATTTCATTAATTTTCCCATGGGAGCCTTTCAGCCAGGGAGCCTTTCAGCCAGGAGTTCTGAATCCAGTGTGCATACCAAAACAATGGCCTTGTATTGTCATTGATTTAAAAGACTGCTTCTTTACCATTCCCCTGGCAAAGGACCATGAGATATTTGCCTTCTCAGTCCAGGTACTTAATAACTCTCAACCATTAGAGAGGGTCCAGTGGAGAGTCCTGCCACAGGGCATGTTATATAGCCCCACCATCTGCCAACATTTTGTTCATTAGGACCTTCAGCCGGTATGGACTAAGTTTCCTCAAACTATTATTTATCATTACATGGTTGACATCCTAATTGCTGCAGCCTTTCAGGAGGAGCTAGAGCAAGTTTACCTCTGTCTTGAAAGCAATTTGTCTTCTCAGTGGAACTAGTAATAGCCGCAGAAAAGGTACAGCATTATCAGCCTTGGCAGTATTTAGGACATGTCTTATTTCACCATACCATTAGGCCTCAAATAGTTCAGATCCAAGTACCAGACCCTTTAACACTTAAAAACCTACAACAGCTCTTAGGCACTATCAACTGGATCTGTCCCATTATAGGGATCACCACTGGGAAATTAACTAACTTATTCAACACTCTAAAAGGAGATTCAGACTTACATTCTCCCAGATCCTTAAGTGATCAGGCTAGACAGAAATTCGATTTAGTTAACCAATACCTTTCTTTCAGGCAGCTCACTAAGGTACACAGACAACTACCTGTCAGGTGCTTTTTTTTTTCCTACACTGAAGACGCCCACTGGATTGATAGGGCAGCTGACACCCAATTTAAAAATCATTTAATGGATATTTTTATCCCATCAACCCCAGCACACTATTACCACCTATATTACTGCACTATGTCATCTTATCATTAAAGGTTGGAATAGAGTTATTCAGCTTTTTGGCCATGACCCAGCTGTTATACACATCCCGCTCATCCAAGTGCATCTACAGCAACTTTATACTCAACCTTTAGAATTTCAGTGTGCATTTGCTGATTTTGTAGGTGATCTTAATATTCATTTACCTTTTGATAAACTTCTCCAAAACCTCCCCACTCTTAATATTCATATGAGGGGAAAATTCAATACCGCTCCTATTCCTAAAGCTAAAATCATCTTTATTGATCATTCATTTAAAAAAAAAAACAGGGAAAGCTGCTATTACCTGGAAAGAAGGAAATGATTGGAAGCATTCTCTTTCTGGAGGGCACTCCTCCACACAGCGGGAAGAAATTTCACAAATTTCTTGCCTTACAACATTGGCCCAAGGAGCCTTTTAACTTAGTTTGTGCCTCTGGTTATACTGTGTATACACTGATTCATATAGATCAGGCTCTATTAAAAGGGTCCATTGAGCCTCAGTTACTAAATCTATTTCTAACCTTGCAGAATCTCTTAGATAAAAGGAAGCATTCCTTATTTCATACTCATATCCAATCCCATTCAGGCTTGCCTGTACCCATGGCAGAAGGTACTTCTTGAGCTGATGCCCTTGTCAGCCTAGCAGATAATTTTCAATTTGCAGTAATGTCTCATCATTTTTTTCACCAAAATATTCAGGCCCTACGTAAAGAATTTAATATTCCAAGGGCGCAGGCAAAGCAATTTGTCAGAGAATGTCCAGGTTATCAAATGCTTTCAAAAGCACATCCTACTCTTGGAACTAACCCTAGAAGGTTGAAATCTTGAATTATTTGGCAGATAGATGTTACTCATTACCCTCCTCTTAGAAGATTAAAATATTTACATGTATCTGTAGACACTTACTCAGGTCCTCTACATGCCACTCCCCTCTCTGGGGAGTCAGTGAAGAACATTAGGGCTCATTGGCTTGAGGCCTTCAGCCACCTAGGCTGTCAGCAGGAAATTAAGACCAATAATAGTCCAGGATATATTGGACAAGCCACTCAGGCTTTCTTACAAAAATGGGGAATTAGGCATAAAACAGGTCCTGTAATAATTCCCCTATAATTACAGGCTCTATAATTACAGGCCCCCTATAATTCTACAGGTGAAGCAATTGTAGAAAGAGCTCACCAGACCTTTAAAACATTATCGAATAAACAAAAAGGGGGAGCTAGAAAACATCTCCCAGAAATTTAACCATGCTAGAAATGTATATGTATAATTTTTTGAATTGTGATAATAATCTGAAGTCACCCATAGAAAAACACTTTATACAAAACATGCATTCAGGCTCATATGCTTTGGTCTTATAAAAAGACCCATTACAGGAAGTAAATTGGGAAGGCCCAATTGAGCTGTTAACATGGGGAAGAGGATATGCTTGTGTTTCAAGTCCCTCAGTTCCACCACTGTGGCCCCTGGCAAAAAGAGTGAAACCATACCATACCAGACCCACCACCACAACAAATGTGGCAGCTCATCAGGTTTCAACAGCTGGAACAGAAAGCAGACTGGCTTAAGGAACAGATGGAGCAGATGTCCCCAAGGACCATGACAGAATAATCTTGCCACCAGAAAACATAGACACAGGAGCAACTCCCCAGATCAACCTCAGGGAGTAATGTGGGGTGACCTAAAAACCCTTAAGACAAGAGTAGTGCAGATTATTCAACAAGTGAGAGCCAGTAATGCTCAAAAGAGCAGGTTCCTAGCTTATTTTTCAGTTGCTTTTTCAAACTTCACTAAGGTAGCACTAATCTTGGGCCTGCTCACCTGCCTTGGAGAGCTAGGTTTAGCCTCTGAAACTGAACATATGTATTGGAGCCATGGTATAGACCCACCTATGTTTAAACTCCATACTCGGTAGAATCCTGAGCCTCCTTTATCTAGTAATGATACTGAGTGGACCGGAGGCACCTGGTTCCCTCTGGACGGACCCCTAGAGGAAAAGCATCATTGGCTGTCTGCTCCAGAAGGCACTGTATATGTCTCTGACCATTTGCCTGCTTGCTTTTCTGTGCTAACCAATACCCTCTGCTTGCCTATTTTGTCTAAGTGGTATGCTTATGCAATAACTAATTATACCACTCAGCAGTCTCTGCCTGCAGTAAATATTTCCTTAGTTGGAGCAATAGGATTTATAGGAGAAAGTCAAGATGATAGTACCAAACCACTCAATCTTTTTTTATGTCAAACAGATGTTGGGTCAACCAAGCTAGTCACTTGGAAACTGCTCTGATCAAACACCATCATTAATTAATATCACTAGCACCCATCTAATAGCAGAAAACTGGGGTGTCAAATGAAAAATTTATGCCATAGCAGACTCGGCAATTTTTAAACCCTATGCCCCTCACAGTGTATAATAAACTTAGTTGGCATAATGGAGGGGCAGGAGCCCCTATTCTTAGAATAACGGTCTTAATCACACTAGCCCATGGTATACTTCTACTTGGAAGATTGGGCTCCCTATTGTTGACCATCACACAGGACAATTTCAACTCATCTGAAAGAAAGACAGTGCCTTTGGTTACCTTAACGTTTGGGGCATTAAATGTGCCTGGGTTACTGTATGTACTTCTCATCCTTATCTATTTGTAGCCATCCCTGGTGCACCTCAACTTGTGTATAATGAGACCTCTACACTATATACTTTTACCACTACTCCTGGCACAATATATACGAGCTGTTTAGCCCATGTGAATGTCACTCAATTAAGTCTTACCACCATATTTGTCATTCACTGACAAGCCCAGGCCTTGGTTCATGTTAACCTCATCCAAAAGTCGGCTGATCCAGGAGGATTAAGTGCTTTCAATAAGGCTCTTGCCCACGTCAGAACCCTTCAATTTATAGGTGTGCTTATTGCCTCCATAATTTTTGCTATTGTAATAACTGAGGCCATGACTACTGCATCTATAGCCCTCACTGAATCTATTCAAATCGTGCATGTGGTTGATGTTCTTCTCACTAATACTACTCAGCAAATGATTCAACAAGGCCAAATGATCAGGAAATTCTTTTTCTTTCTTTTTCTAATTTTCTTTTTATTTATTTATTTTAAATTTTTTGAAAAAAATTATTTTTTAATTTTATTTAGTTATTTTTCAAGTACAGTTTTGTTGGTCTATTTCTCCCATCCCAGCCTCCCGTGTCCCATGCTCCCCACCTCCTTCCCATTCCCCCCCCTTAGTTCTCATTCCTGTGTCCTTCCTATTTTTTCCTCCAAATCCCTCCCCCTTTTTCCCCTTAACTTCCCTTCCCTCTCCCCTCTGGTCGCAGTCCCCTTGTTCTCTATTTCAGTGTCTTTGTTTTTTTTTCCTACTTGCTTGTTTGTTTTATTGTTTAGCTTCCTGTTAAAGGTGAGATCATATGGGAGATTCTTACTCAGCTCTCTGCCACAGAATCTGCCATTGTCTGGCTTGGAGAGTGAGAGGATGCTCTCCTCTTAAGGCAACAGCTTACTTGTGATCCTTGTTTTTCTAAACACCGTTTCACTCCATTAAGGTGGAATTCCAGTCAGCATTCCTAGGCAGATGTTCATCATTGCCTACAGGGAGTGTTTTCTACCAATATGAAAGGACAAATTGATCAATTATAGCTTGAACTCCACCAGCAGCTCAGTGACATCAAATGTCTAACTGAACAAGAGGTGTTCCAGACTCTGAACCACAATCTACAATGGATGAACTCTAAGAACTGGTTTGATGAACTGAATTTACAAATTTGGGTGATGGCAGCCCTTGGATGCCTACTTGTTTCAATCCTTAGTTGTGCTTTAAAATTTATATGGAAGTTGTTTTTTTTTTTTTTTTTGGTAATCACATTAGAGAACAGCAAATAGTAGGTTTCATAGGCCTAACAGCTTCAATTGATTTAATGAACAAAAAAGGGGCAGATGTTGGGAACCATTTTTCCTGGTTTCAGGAGTTGTAACTGCCCCCCCATGGGTAAGGCTGAGTGATTTACCTCTGGACTGTGAGCCACTAAGGAGACAAAGCTTCTCTCTGGCAGCAGCCCTGCTTCTGCTTCATCCCCTGCCCCCGACACTTGGTCAGTTTCAGTGATGTGTAAGACCCCTCGGGGAGGGCGGCAACCTAAGCCAGACACGATCATTTGGGAGGCCCTCAAGGAAGAACTCTGGGGGCTGCAACAAAGAGAGAGTGGTGGACCCTTTCCCCCTGGCTATTCTAACATTGCCTGAATCCCCATTTCCATCTGGGAGAAGCGCTTCCTGGCTCTAATCCACTTAAGGCTAAAAACCTATAACTGGGGAGGTGGTGCAGCCCTTTGCCCTGCTAGAGCAAGTTCTGGGGTGATTGGGCATTAGAAAGAATTTGCAAAGTTCTGTGAAACCTGCTTTGCTAAGAGTGTTTTCATTTGTATGATAAGGGTCCAAGCAGGAAATGAGTATGTCTTCTAAAGTTTTTGCAACCCCCTTACCTGACAGACACTGCCTCAGATTAAGCCCTCGGATTTCTATGAATTGTTATCTATTGTTTAATCCTTGCTGCCTGACATTGACTGATGAGCTTTACCTGTGTTCCTGTGTATGACAAACCTAGTAAAAGTCATTGAAGAAGAGGTTCTTGGTCCTTCTCCTGTGAGAGATTGACCACCTCTCCTCCCCAAGCAGATCATGTCTTGGTAGTTTCATTTTAATTTGTGGTAGATGGGGGGACTTGCAGGCAATGTTGTCCCCACAAGGCTCCTAATCCTTCTCCTTTGAGAAACCGGCTGCCTTTCCTCCCCAAGAAGACCATGACTTGGTAGAGCTATTCTCATCTGTGGTGGCCAGAGGGTCCCTGCAGGCAGAGCTACCCCCAACATTCATGCTGTTTAATCCATTACAAGAACCTCCCCAAAATGATGCAAACCTTGAATCAGGGGGTGGGCAGCACCCAGAAAGTTAGAGCAGCTGCCCCAGGAGAAGGTGCAGAGGGAGCTGGGAAGAGATTTCCTGTGAAGACCAATGTCTTTTTCTTTCCATGACAATATCTAAAAGAAGATTTGGACACATGGTGACTGTAAATATCCTATTCTATCAGGGTATTCACCGAACTCCATGATACATGAGAACCAGAGTTGATGCGGACACTAGCTAGCAGTGTCCAAAGGGTTTTGGTTGAGACAAGACAATTTTACATGAACCACTGAGTTCTGTGGAGCAAAAGGGGTGGCATGGCTACTCTCTCCAGGAGAGAGTGCCTCTCTCAGAGTGGCCCAGCCTCTCTCTCAAGAGGGGAGCATTCCGACCCTTGCCTTGACAGGCTTTTATTGGCTTTCTAATAGCATACAACAAAGAAGGTTTTCATACTTAGGTTTGCTTTAGGTAATTACATTTTACAGATAGCAATGGAAGGGATGCTACTAATTATTTCTTATGGATTAACAAGGAAAACATGTTGCAAATGTAAGAGAATGATAAGAGCAATAGGTCTGGTTACACTTCAGGCCTTGGAAGAATTAGCACAGACTGCAGGAAGTTAATTTGAAGATATGCACCAAGCACTTGTGCCTGGACTCTGTATGGTGGAATTTTAGCAAGAGCAAGTCACAAAGCAGCCTAGTTATAATGCAAGACTGATTTCTCATGGGAGAACCAATCCATGGGTTTGGCTCCTGCCTGCCACAATGCACCTATAGGGTTTTTCAATAGGGCTGAGCTACAATTGCCATTGGCAGGCAGAACAGTTCCCTACATTCCCCTCCACTTGATTATAGGTAAGACTGCTATAGATCCCACAAAGCTTGCTACTTGCTGCTCTCTTATTAAAACCCTATGAAAGTAATTTGCAAATGCAGCAGAGTATACAAAGCATTATGAGAATTCTTAAACAACTGGTGGCTCCACAGACCCCCATTCTCAGGATAAGTCAGTCAAGCCAATTTTGGGGGTTCAGTAAACCAGATTATCATGGAGGGTCTGAAAAACCTACTGCTTGGTTAAGTGTTGAATGTCCTGCAGCTGCTGATGTAGCTCTAGCTGCAATTTGTCTATTTGCCCCTTTAAATTGGTAAAAGAAAAAAAGCCCCTATTCAACGATGTTGAATATCACTCCAGGTGTGCTGGTTGGAGTTCCAGTGGAGTGGGGTGGTGCACAGTCTGGAGAATTCAGGGTTACAAGTCAGCTGTTGGCAGGTCACTAATGTGTCCTGATGCTCACCAATCCAGTCAAGTGCTGACTTGACTGCAGAAAGGTAATTGATGATCTCTTGATTAATCTGGGCCTGTTGGATCATTTCTAAAGTAGTATTGGTTAAGAGAACATCAACAGCATGAGCAGTTTAAACTGAGTCAAAGGGGGCAGTGGTTGCCATGGCAGCAATGGCTGCTACAACTATATCAGAGACAAGTAATGCAATTAGGGTGCCAACAGACTGTCAGACTCTTAAAGAGAACAGTAAATTCTTTTGTTAAGTGCTATACTATTAGGATCCTCCTATTCTCTGGTTACAGCAACTGGCATTCGCACTTGAGATTGTTTTCTAATTATATAAACTGTAGTGAGGTTGAGATGGTAAGGCAACTGACATATATAGAGCCTTCAGGGACAGGCAGAGAATTAGTTTTTGCTGAGTCATTGTAAAAGACCTAGGCTGTCCCTGGGTTTGCTAAATACAGGTAGGTGTGAGAGGTACAAACCATGACCCAATACTGTTCTGGGGGTTAACTTTGTACCAACATCCCAGAGCTACTTTAGGGTCATGATTGACTTTTATATGCAGAAGCTTTCTAGTAATAAAAGGCAAGCCCATTGTTCAACAGTTAAAATGCCATGGACTAGTGTGGTTGGAAGAAACAATTCTGATAATAGGTATCCCAGTTTCGGGCCCCAGACACCATATATTAGTATACAGGTGTTGAGGCTGAGTTAGAACTGTTGTGTGAGGCTTAACTGATATTTTCCAGTTAGCTCCCCATTTCTCTATTATAAAAAAAAAAGTTATGGGGAGAACGGCAGTGGTGGCATTCGGACCTCTGTATAAAGACCAGAAGACTGAATCATTATGACCAATGTCTAAGGTACAAGGAGAAACTGGAGGGGGGTTGGAAATATGATAACCCACCTCGTGGGTATGTAGGCCAATCATGACGACCATGGAAAGCCAATAGTAATCATTGTGTTGGTCTTTGTTGGCAGTGTAATGTTGGTCTTTTAGAAAGCGCAAAGTGTGAAGAAAAAAAGAAAATCAAACTGGTAAGTGTTCAGCAAGATAAACAATATTTTTTGGTACCAGTAACCAGTGTTTGGTTTCTTCTAGTGGGCCATCAGGGGGCAGCTGCACTCCTCCAGTCCACTGAGTGTCATTAGTGGAAAAGGGAGGCTCAACATTTCACCAGGTAGGCAGCTTAAATACTGGTTAATTAATAATGTTGCCCAAATAGATATGAGTGATTAACCTCAGTAGCTAGGCCCTGACCCACTAGGCAAAGTATAATGGCAATTAAAAGCAAAGTTTGGCCAAATTGGCTGACAGCACTGCTAAGTAAGCAATTAACTTGTTTCCTGGGGTGTCCTCTACTTTTGTTTAAGCAAGAATCTCCTTGGCTTGAGCATAAAGAGCCTTGATGTCCCCCCCCATGTAGTGGGGGCTTACCTAAAGGGAACATTACGCAGCATTGGGGGTTGTTGCCTTTCTGCAGGAGGTGCCCAAGCCTCAGCCCATGTCATTTGGTCAGGCCCCATCATTCTCTGTTGGCAGACCCAGACCCATGTGTGACACCATGGTTGTCCATATACCTTCTGGTTGTTCAGGGTCAGCTGGGGCACCTGGTATGTTAGTTGATTGGTTCTTGCCTCCAGGTAGGAGAGCTTGATGTCTATTCCAGTCATAATAAGGCTTCACCCGTTTATCTGGAAGCCAGACAGGACCTGTAGAAATGGAACCACATACAGACTCTCTTCCACATGCTAAGAGGTATAAAGGGCTCTGACAAGAGCCATCTCCCAGTGAATCTCCATATAAAACTTGAGAGTAGGTAGTTTTGACTCTTTTGTGTGAAAATGATTTTCAATTGGGGTACAGAGTGATTCATCACATTTAAGAAAATTGTAGGTAAACAAGGCTAACATAGTCAAAAATTTGGGGGAGGACTCATGACTCCCCCTTTTGTGTGTGTGTGTGTGTGTGTGTGTGTGTTTTAAGAAATGTTCTAAGGGTATGATAATCCTGTTGTACAATTGCCTGACTGGTTGGATTGTAAGGCATTCCTGTCTTATGTGGTATATTTCAAGGCCGAAGGAAGACCTGAGTGGAATGGACAAGGTATCCATGGCCATTATCAGTTTTAACTTGCTGAGGCCATCCTAAATGACTAAAGGCCTCAAGCCAATGGGCTTTTATATTTTTAACAGCTTCTCCTGTTAAAGCAGATGCATGTAGGGCACCAGAGTGAGTATCAATATAAATAGGAACGTATTTGAAATTCTGTTTTTCAGCCAAGGTGGAGGCATAGATACAGACTTTGCCTCCTCTCACAACCAAAAGAAGGAAAACAACAATTTTAAAACAAAATACTATCAGAACTGACAGAAAAATCAAACTGTTTGCAAGTCTGACAACCAAGGAGTTAAAGAAGACACACTTATGTAGACTGGTAGGAGGGGCGGACATGGGCAGCAGGGTGCAGCGGACTGCCAACAAGGTGGTGGCTGAGGGACCCAGCGAGGCAGCAGCTGGTGGAGCAGGCAGTCCCACATTTGCATGCAGATAAACCAGGATGGAAAACAAGGGCGCAAGATAGACCGCACAGCCCAGGGCTCTAGCTTGGGGAAATAAATCCTCAAACCTCTGATTTAAAACACTTGTGGGTTTATGGTGGCAGCAGGAGAAACTCCCAGCTGCAAAGATGAGCTTGTTGGACAGACCCACAGGGTCCTAGAATGTACACAAACACACCCACCTGGGAATCAGCACCAGAAGGGCGCACTTTGCTTGTGGGTAGTGGGGGAAGTAACTGAAATTCGGCAGAGAGTGGAGCAAGCACCACTGTTTTCTTTCAGACCCCTTCACCATGTACAGCATCACAACACAGTGCAGTAAGTTACCCCACCCTGGTGAATACCTAAGGTTCTACCCCTTACTATGTAACAGGCATGTGGAGACAAAAAAAAAGAGCCAAATGAAAGAACAAATCAACCTCCAAAAAATACAACTATGTGACAAAGAAATAGCCCACCTATCAGATGCATAGTTCAAAACACTGGTAATCAGGACACTCACAGAATTGGTTGACGTTGGTCACAAATTTGATGAAAAAACGAAGGCTATATTAAGAGAAATAAAGGAAAATGCATAAGGAACCAATAGTGATGGGAAGGAAACTGGGACTCATATCAATGGTGTGAACCAGAAGGAATAATGAAACATCCAACCAGAAAAGAATGAAGAAACAAGAATTCAGAGAAATGAGGAGATGCTTAGGAACCTTCAGGGTATCTTTAAATGTTACAACAACCAAATTATAGGGTTACCAGAAGGAGAAGAGGAAGGGCAACAAATTGAAAATTATTTGAACAAATAATGAAGGAGAACTTCCCCAATCTGGAAAAGGAAATAGAATTCCAGGAAGTTCAGGAAGCTAAAAGTATACCAAAGAAGTTGGACCCAAGAAAGAACACACCAAGGAATATCATAATTGCATTACCCAAAATTAAAAATAAGGAGAGATTCTTAGAAACAGGAAGAGAAAAGGGGAATTACCTACAAATGAGTTTCTGAAATCAGCTGATTTCTCAAAAGAGACCTTACAAGCAAGAAGGGACTGGAAAGAATTATTCCAAGTCATGAAAGGCAAGAAGATACATCCAAGATTGCTCTACCCAGCAAAGCTTTCATTTAGAATGGAAGGGCAGATAAAGTGCTTCTCAGATAAGGTCAAGTTCAAGGAGTTCATCATTACCAAGTCCTTATTAGTTGAAATGTTATAGGAATGTTATAGGAATTTATCTAAGAAAAAGAAGATAAAAATATATAAGTAAAATGACAGCAAACTCACAGTTACTAACAACCACACCTAAAACAAGTGAACAACTAGAACAGAACCAGGACCACAGAAATGGAGATCACATGAAGGTTTAACAACAGGGGAGTGGGAGTAGGAGAGAGGGGGAAAAGGTACAGAGAATAAGTAGCATAGATGGTAGGTGGAAAATACACAGGAGGAGGGTAAGAATAGTATAGGAAATGTAGAAGCCAAAGAATGTATATGTAGAACCTATGAACATGAACTAAAGTGGGGGAATGTGGGTTGGAAGGGATGTGCAGGGCAGACGGGAGTGAAGGGGGGAAGGAAATAGGACAACTGTAATAACATAATCAATAAAATATATTTAAAATATGAACATATTTGAATTTTTCAGTGGGAGCATAATGAGTGACATCCACTTGCCAAATTATTTGAGAGCTTAGTCCTCAGGGATTATTTCCTGTCAGTGGGGGGTGTCTTGGTAAGGCCTTGGCAATCTGGACATACTTTAATAATTTTCTTAGCTTGGGATCGAGGAATGTCAAATTGCATTTAGAACACCAGGCTGTTTTGATGAAAAAACTGATGAGAAGCTGCTGCTTCCTGAAAGGCAGTAAGGACACTAAATAAGGCATCGACCTTACTTTTGCCATCCACCAGGGAGCCAGGCAGGCCTGAGTGAGATCGAATATGAGTAATGAAGAAGGGGTGTTCTTGCTTGTGGAGGGACTGTAGGGTCAAAAATAGGTTAAGTATATTAAGATCAATAGCAGTCTTAATTAATACCTGATCTAGATGCAGAATCTTATAAACAGTATATCCTGAGTCACAGACTATATTCAAAGCTTCATGGGGCCATTGCTACAGGGCCATGATTGCTGTGAAAAGCTTGGCCCTTTGAGTAGAGGAATGTCCTGAGGATATAAAACTTCTCCAGTTTCTACCCTCTTGCCAGGTAATAGTGGCCCATTCTGGTTTTCCAGACCCATCAAGAAACCGTCCTCACCCCAGTTATTGGCATAGGGCTGACTTTTTCTTCTAGCCTTACTTGAAGGAATGGAATGTTTAGAAGTAATCTATTTAAAGGCAGGTTAATTTCTAGCCCTCCTATGAAATCAGCTATGGCAAACTGAAATTCCAAAGACTGAGCCATTAATTGTTGTAATAAACCTCAGTTAACAGGACATGAATGAAAGCAGGATCATATCCAAATATCTGCTGTGTTTGATCACACCCTTTTATAATAAGATGGCACAATGCAGTAATACAGGTGGTAACAGTGTGCTGTGATTGATGAGACAGAAAAAGCCAATCTATTATGGCTAAGTTGGGTGACAACTATCCTATAAGACATGTTGGGATGCCTAAGGTTGTGGCAAAGCAAAGTTGAACAGGAAATGGTGAATTAATTCTAGTTAGTTGTCACTGCTGAATATGCTGATTAATTATAGTTAATTCTTATAGGGCTTCACAGGAAAATTTTCTAGGGGAATTAAGATCAGGGTCCCCTTTAAGGGTATTAAATAAATGAGTTAATCATTGGATAGGTATTCCAAGGCTGGGTCACACCCAGTTGATTGTTCCCAGGATTTGTTGAAGGCGATTAAGAGTTAAATCCTTGGGTTGATTAATTTGAAGGACTTGAGGCTGAATTGTCCAATTAAAAAGAATATAGCCTAAATATTTCCAAGGTTCTGAATGCTGGATTTTTTTTTCTGGAGCAATTACTAACCCAGTAGAGGCCACATAATTTTTAAGAAAGGAAGCAGTTTTTGCTACAATATCTTGTGAAGGAGCTGCAATCAGGATGTCATCCATATAATGATAATTGAATTAGGAACCTGATCTCTTACAGGTTGAATGGCTGTATGAATGAAATGCTGGCAGATAGTTGGGCTATTAAGCATTCCCTGGGGCAAAACTTTCCATTGAAACCACTGTAAAGGCTGAGAATTGTTAATAACCAGGAGGGAAAATGAAAAATGCCCCGGATCCCTTTCTACTAAAGAGATTGCAAAGAAACAATCCTTTATGTAGATAACTAAAAGTGGCCGATCCTTTAGAATGCAAACTGGATTAGGGACTTCTGGCTGTTGGGGGCCCACAGGCTGGAGGGATTCATGGGCTTTTCTTTAATCATCAATAAGCTTCCATTTGCCAGATTTCTTTGGTACAACAAAAACAGGCATATTCCAAAGGCTGTTAGAGGGTTCAATATGACCTGCTTCTAATTTTTGTTTAACTAGACAGCAGATCTGTTCAAGTCTTCTTTAAGTGGCCACTGATCAACCAATACTGGTATATTGGAGAGCCAGGTACTTAGTAGGGGAGTTTTGTGAGCAGTGGCCACTAGGGAAAAGGCATCAGATAGATTTGCATTCCCCACTGACTGAGGAGATCACAGCCCCAAATATTAAAGAGCATAGGCAAAATTTATGCTTGAATTTTCCCTATCTGCCCTTCTGGCCCATAACATCTAAGAGACCACACACTGACTTGTGGTTGAGAAAATCCCCCAATATCCATGACAGGCATTCCGCTGTCTGTTAAAGGCCATTCCAGAGGCCAAAACTGATTTGAGATAATGGAGATGTCAGTTCCCATATCTATGAGGCCATGAAAAGTTATACCCTTTATCTTTACTTGTAAGATTGATTTATTTAACTTAATTGATTCTGTCCAAAAAACTGATTGATTGTTTGTACTACTGAAGCTTCTTCCCCTCCTCACTGCATTTTGAGTCTTTGAGACTATGTAGGAGAGTAGGAGCAGCTAGGCAATGCACATTTGGGCAGGAATAATATGAGAGCCAGATACTTTAAGCGTGATTTTAATTTCCCCTTGATAGTCAGAGTCAAGGACTCCTGGCTTAACAAAAATGCCTTTTGTAGTACTACTTGATCTTTCTAAGATGAGACCAACTGTTCCTGGGGGTAGAGGTCCCCAGACACCAGTGGGATCTACAATTACTTAATCCTGTTCTTTTAAGATGAGTTCATTGGTGGTACCAAGTCCAGACCTGCGCTTCTGCAGGTGGTCACAGGAAGGTCAGGAATTGTGCATATTCTTGAATTCCCTGATATTGATTTCTGTTATAATGGGTTCGGGGCACTGGAATGGGTGCCCCCCTGGAAGTTTCCCTGAGTGGTCTGGTTGCTTTTGTCAAATTTAAAGTGGTATTTCTTAGCCCGATGCTTGTATTTGCCACAGCATGTACAATCCTTAAAGGGTTATTCCCACTCTCAGCAAGGATGAACAGTCCTTGTGCAGGTGACCAGGCTGTTTAAAGTTGTAACATTTAAATCTCCTTTAATTGCAGAAGCCAAGAGAGAGGCTCTGTGCTGCTCTTTTCCAACATCTTGGCAAGCCTTGGTAAACTCACTGCTGTCCTTGGTGGTAGTTAACAGGGATCCTATTGTTGGGAAACACTGCCTGGTTTCAGGAGTTGTAACTGCCCACCTAGGATAAGGCTGAGTGAGCAAACTCTGTCTGTGAGCCACTAAGGAGACAAAGCTTCTCCCTGGCAGCAGTGCTGTTTCTGCTTCATCTCCTGCCCCCAATGCTTGGTCAGTTAGTCAGAGACAAGTAAGACCCCTCAGAGGAGGGGCAACCTAAGCCAGACAATATCACCTGGGAGGCCCTCAAGGAAGGACTCGGGGGCTGTAGCACAGAGGGTGTGATGGACTCTTGTCCCCCCGCTATTCTGTCATAGCCTGAGTCCCCATTTCCGTCTGAGAGAAGCACTTCCTGGATCTAATCCACTTAAGAGTAAAAACCTATGATGGGGAAGCTCTAGCCGGCAGCTCTTTGCGGGTTAGAGTGAGTCCAGGGATGATAGGACATAAGAAAGAGTTCCTAAAGTCCTGTGAAGCTTGCTTTGCTAAGAGTGCTTTCATTCATATAAGAGTCCGAGCAGGAAATGAATACATCTCCCAAAGTTTTTGGAACTCCCTTAAGTGACAGACACTGACTCAGATTACACCCTCAGATTTCACTGAAATGTTATCTATGGTTTAATCCTTGCAGCTTAACATTGATTGATGAGCTTTACCTGTATTCTTATGTACTACAAACTTAATAAAAGCTGTTGAAGAAGAGGTTCTTGGTCTTTCTTCTCTAAAGGATTCATCACTTCTCCTCCACAAGTGATCATGTCTTGGTAGTTTCATTTTCATCCATGGCAGACCGGGATACTTGCAGGCAAAGTTGCCCCCATGTTCTATAATGGCCCTGCAGTTTTTTGTTAGCATTTTCATAAGCTAACTGGCACACAAGAGACTTTGCCACTCTGTTATTATTTATTTGTGTTTCAATAGCTTCCTGGAGACAAGAAATAAGGTCAATATATGCCTCTGTAGCATCCTGATGAATATTAAGAAAGGAAGAAGTTCCCTTGGTCTGAGAATAAGGCACAACCTTCATTGCCCTGAGAACAATTTGAACACTTTGATTAAAAGCATGAGGATCAAGCCTGGCTTGATCTGAAACAGTGGCAAACTCGCCAGACCCAAGCAGCATAGGGAGGGTGACAGGATTATTTATTCGTACATTTTCACCTACTTGGGTGCCGGCTCATTGGGAATATTTTGAATGCCATAGAGTGAATTGAGATGGGGTTAAAACCATTCTGGCTGGGGCAATCTAGTCACAAGGGGCCATTTTATAACAGTCAGCGACAGCTTGAAATGGCCCATTAGTGTAAGGAGACTGAAGCCCATCTTCCCTAATGCTCTTTTTTAAATCCTTATAAGGAGAAAAGGGGAGGGACTTGTGGATATTTCTTTGGCCCTTAGCTATAATGGGGAAGGCTGAAAGGGCATCCCAATCCCCAGCCTCCACTGCCTGAGGAAGGCACTATTGCATAGCCCTGACAGGATATCTGTCTGAATTTTTCTTTTGCTTTCTTTTTGGTGACATGCCCTGCAAGGAGGAACACTCCCAGATTTGGGACAAGGAGCTATAACTATGTGGCAGGCCCTCTGGTGGGGCTGAAGGCAGAGTTTCCATGGCTTGTTCTCTTGATACATCATATATGACTTCCTTCTCTGAAATAGACTCCTCTTCCTTCTCTGTGACTAGCTCCAGTTTATTAGCCCATATAGGCATGAGAACAGTTCTGACAAGCCCCCAAGTTAATATGTTCTGGACTCTGATAGAAACCACTGTCCTTTAAAGATTTCAACTTGTTGCCTGCCTTTTCAAAAACTTTAATATCTAAGGACCCCTTATCAGGAAAAGCAGGGTAGTATCCCTTTATATTTCGTAAAAGCTGAATGAGATGCTGTTTCTTTACCTTACTTCCAGCTCCCCAGAGGAGCTGCTGCAACACATGCAGGTAGACTTCCTGCTATTTAGATAAACTAGAGGCCATTTTTGCTTTTAAAAGGCTTCTTTTTACTTTCAATTATTGTCTTTTTATACTCCACAGCCTGTGCTGAACTCTAGCTAGTTAGCTATTGGTGGATATAGTGTGATGGGTCAAAATGTTCTGTTGGTGGAAGACAGTCAGGGAAGGGGTATCAGACTTTCCTCATACCCCAACCCCTCATATGGGTCTTGGGTCCTTCCCCAAGTATTTAAGGCTGTGAAGCTGGGCTTGAAGCACTAGATGACTAACCTTTATATCATGATTCCCTGGACAAGCCAGAAGTTAGATTCACTTGTTTTGGAGGTCCCTATAAGGCCCATGCATATCTCTGGAATGGATCCCAGACACCCTTGCAAGGTTCCAACTCATGTGGGAACACTCGAGTCGAGAGGAGGAAGTGCCTTTTGACTATGGTGGAGCTCTGCAAATGCCCAAAGCTCTCATACAAAACCTGTGGCTAACACTAAATTCTTCTGGAAACTGATTTTTGAGGTCCCATCAAAACTGAAACACTCATTCACTATCCACTTTTCTTTATGCAGGAGGATGGAATGGAAAGGCAAAACCAAAAGGAAAGCAGGAGGTGGCTTAAAAGAAACAATTTGCTGATATGCTGGTAGACAGCCCTATAACTAGTTGCTGTTATTAAAGCTGATTAAAGGGAAAGGTTTTGCTTTTCCCCAAGCCTAGAACTAGTTGGGCATTGTGCCACGGGGATGGGCTTGTGTGTGTTTTTACAGTGTGTCTCTTGTTGTGTGGACTTTTGCTTGCAGCTGTTGGGAAACCTAGTGTTCTTTCCTGGTCAACGTTCAAGCTAATTCTGTCACACGTGAGTTCTAGTGGCAAGTGCCCTTGTGGCTCTTAACTGCTCAGTTGGTGCCCACCAGGTTGCGGTGAATACTTGGAAGAGAGAGCAAGGCTCCTGCTTACTAAAGAAGAAGCAGTTGCAAAGCCGACTAAAGAGAGGGTGACCTAGGAAGAAAACATTTTTTTCTCTGAAATCCAACTCACCCTACAACCTAACCGAAAAGCACTCAGTGTCATCAACCCTCACCTGGGCTGTTGATCGTGCAATTCCACTGTGGTGGACTCCAGCCAGCAGAGTCTACCTGTTGTAACTGAAGATGGGAATAAATGCACAGGAGACAGTAATCCTGTAGAGGAAAAAAGGACAACACGGCTACTGTCTCAAGGGGAGAATGCCTATGAGTGCCTCTGCCATTCTCGCAAGAGGAGAGCACCTCAACCCTTGACTATACAAACTTTTATTGTTTTTCTCAGGACTCACATCAAAGAAGGATTTATTATCTATTACATATAATATGATTGTCTACATTTTAGCTACAATCAAGGAAGTGAAAATAACATATGCACAAGAGAAAGGCAGCAAGCTGATTAGCTCTGTCCTTGGGAAAATTCACACAAGCTTCGGAAAATACCTTGAAGATAGACAATACACATTTGTAGTTTTAGACAAGGGTGATGGAGTTTTAGATTGACCAAGGCCTAATAGTCTGTAAGCATTTTCTAGGCCTGATTCCCACGGGAAATCTTGGTTTGAAGGTCTGTCTCATGCCCAGCACTTCGCTTCTGTAATCTGTCGAAGGAAAACCTTCCATACAGAGCTGAGTTACACTTGCCAGATTAAAACAAACAGGTTCCCTACACCCACCAAGTTGATGTGTTGTCCACAATAACAGCTCAAAGCCCTGGGTCCCAGTTCAGGTGCCAGCTGATGCAGACACCAGCCAGCAGTATCCATGACATCATGGGCAAGATGAGACAAATTCACATGAACTACTGAGTCCTGTGGAGGTAGAAGGACGGCATAGCTAAACTCTCAAGGGGAGAGTGCCTCTCTCAGAGTGACCCAGCCCCTCTCTCAAGATGGGAGTGTGCTAACCCTTGCCTTGACAGGCTTTTATTGACTTCCTAATAGCATATATCAAAGAAGGTTTTCATTCATTATATTTAGGTTTGCTTTAGGTAATTACTTTTTACAAATAGCAATGGAAGGGATGTTACTAATTAGTCTTACAGATTAATGAGGAAAAATGTTGCAAATGCAAGGGAACCATAAGAGTAATAGGTCTGGTTACACTTCAGTCTTTGAGAGAATTAGCACAGGCTTCAGGAAGTTACTTTGAAGATATGCAACAAGCACTTTCTGCCTGAACTCAAGGTGAGGGATTTTAAGCAAGAGCAAGTCACAAAGCAGCCTAGTTATAATGCAGACCTGATTTCCCATGGGAGAACCAATCCATGAGTTTGGCCCCTGCCTGCCACAGAACACCTAGTAGGTTCCTCAATATGGCTGAGCTACAATTGCCATTGCCAGGCAAATCAGTTCCCTAGATAGAGTCAGTGAATTGTAAGGAACTGTGAACAGGGATGGTTTCATTAACTCACTAGGTGGAGGATTTTGGAGATACTGATCCAGGAAGAAGACATTCGGACATTAAAGCCCAGAATTGGCACAGGAGGTCTCCATGTCTCTCAAATGTGTGTGCACAATTGTAAGCATGTCATGTGGGAGCTTGCTTCTCAGTGGGATGAGCTGTATCAGCACAGAGCTCAGAGATCTGCCAGGGTACCCATATCCTACAACTCTGTATAGAACTTGGACCTTCAGACTCCCTCGAAGCATTGTCCCTGTGTTTTCTACGTTCTCTCAGGTGGTGTCAAGTCTTCAATTATGAAACAATATTCCCCATGCATATGCAAATAAGAAGAGGTAGACTAAGTTAAATGTTGGTCTTTCTGTGCCTTCAGCATCACTCACAAACACCCTCCCATACAGAGGTTCTGATGGCATAGCCCCTCACCATAGACTGGAGCTGGAGATCCCTCTTCCTGGTGGCAGTGACTACAGATAAGAAGCTCTTCATCCATGGGTTCAAGGGGACCAGGGACATTGAGGGAGAATTTCTACCCACTCCTGTCTCATCTAACATAGTTGTCCACTCCCAGGTGTAGCTGGTACTGTCAGAGGCTGAGGTGAAGAGACCTGAGGCCTCAGTGAATATCTCCTGGAAGGATCCTGGATAAACCTTAGACACCGAATTCACTGGGTGCAAAAGGCCCCAGGACAAGTGCTTGAGTGGATGGGGAGATCACCCTGATGATAGTGAAAGAAAGTACACACAGAAGTTCCATGGCAGAGTCAACATAACTGCACACATGTCATTAAGCATAGCCTACATGGGACTGAGCAGTCTCAAAAGGAAGGACTTGCCCATGTGTTACTGTGTAAAAGACACAGTATGATGACCCACATGCTGAGTGTCATAGACCAGGAGGTGTGTGGCAGTTTGGCTGAGCAAAGGGGATGTCAGGGTTATGGGCCTCCTGATTTCCTCACACAGAGTCAATATTTGAGGCCAGGACTGATGCTGCCACAGGCACATCAGAAGTTCAGGAAGGGTTTCCAGAGACCAGAGGCACAGTGGGGAAGAGGCAGAGAAGATGCTTCATAAAGGGCTCCTGTTGTGTGTTGTCATTGTGCAGGGAACACATTTAGAGCCTCCTTGTCCTCTGAGTGAAGTGTTTCATTGAGGTGCCTTCTGGGAATTCTTGGTCAGGGTTATTTTTGGGGATTTGGATGAGGTTATGACTAGCAAATTCTGTGAAAAGTGGAATTGTGCTTGAGGGAAAGTAAGTAAATGCAAGTAAAGGGGGGATTTTTATGTTCTTGTCTCTGTCCCAGAACCACACAGATGACATCCTGGCAGCAAAGTCCAGATTCTAGCACAGTCTTGGACATCACAGCCATCTTTAAGCCCTCCCTAAGGGTGAACTTCTATGGACTCTCCTAACCTGAGATCAAAGCACTCTGAGTGCCTGTCTCTGGGCAAGTACTGATGTCATCTCACAGCGCGGCACAGCATGGGGGCACCCTTGACAATGGAAGACCCACATTCAGCCTGTACTATGTTTCTATGTCAACTGAAACTATTACCACGTGCCTGACACTGCAATCTACACACATTTTTCTTATATATTCTGGACATCAGAGTGAAATTGTCAGTTTCAACCAGGTTCACTCAACACCCATGTAATTCACCCACAATCATGGAATTTCTTTTTCCATTTTGCACATCTATACTATGAATACATCAGGTTCAAGTTCACAGGACACCTATTATGTGTGGCCATGGTTACAAAGTCCCATGGTTCACATGCAGACATGAATAGAGACTGTGAAAGAGAGGATATGATTCTTATGAAATTATCAGTCAAAGAATCAGGGGGCTCCTTTATACCCACTACCCTGGTTCCTGATAACAGCTGTGTTGAAAATCTATGTACACACAGATCCTAATAGATCGCATCAGGTTGAACCCACAATGATGAACAGTTTGACATAATGTCAGATCGATCAGCTCCAATAATGGGAGGTCATTTGAATTATTTATTTACCCTGTAATCAATAGATAAAGAAAATTATGTTCTTCATATAAATTATGATTTTATTTATATTTGTTATTTTCTTTTTTTTATTTGTTATTTTTATTTTTTTTATTTAGTTACTTTTCAAGTACATTTTTTTCCCTTACCCCCCCGCCCGATCTCCCCCCTCCCTCCCATTCCCCCCCCACCCCCAGTCCTCAACTCTGTGTCTTTCATACTTGTTCCTCAAAATCCCTCCCCCTTTTTCCCCTTAAGTTCCCTTCCCTCTCCCCTCTGGTCGCTGCCCACTTGTTCTCTATTTCAGCGTCTTTGTTTTTATTCTGTTTGCTTGTTTGTTTTATTCTTTAGCTTCCTGTCAAAGGTGAGATCATATGGTATTTGTCCTTCAATGCCTGGCCTATTTCACTCAGCATAATGCTTTCCAGTTCCATCCATGTTGTTGCAAAAGGTAGTAGCTCCTTCTTTCTCTCTGCTGCATAAAATTCCATGGTGTATATGTACCACAATTTTTGGATCCATTCGTTTACTGATGGGCACCTAGGTTGCTTCCAACTCTTGGCTATTGTAAATTGTGCTGCTATGAACATTGTGGTGCATAGGTTCTTTGAAATTGATGTTTTAGGATTCTTGGGGTATAATCCTAGCAGTGGAATTGCTGGGTCAAAAGGCAGGTCAATTTTTATTTTTCTGAGAAAATTCCATACTGTTTTCCATAATGGTTGTACCAGTCTACAATCCCACCAACAGTGAACTAAGGACCCCTTTTCCCCACAACCTCTCCAACATTTGTTGTTTGTTGCTTTGTTTATGATAACCAGATAGAGATACAACAAAGAAAGAAAACTACAGGCCAATATCGCTGATGAACATAGACGCTAAAATCCTCAACAAAATATTAGCAAATCGCATCCAACAATATATCCAAAAGATTATACACCCTGACCAAGTGGGATTCATCCCAGGGATGCAAGGATGGTTCAACATTCGCAAAACAGTAAATGTAATTCATCACATAAACAAAAGCAAAGACAAAAACCACATGATCATATCAATAGACGCAGAAAAAGCTTTCGATAAGGTACAACACCCATTTATGATAAAAACACTCAGCAAAATGGGAATAGAGGGAACATTCCTCAATATAATAAAGGCCATTTATGAGAAACCTACAGCCAATATCATACTCAATGGACAAAAACTAAAAGCGTTTCCACTAAGATCAGGAACAAGACAAGGATGTCCACTTTCACCACTCCTATTCAATATAGTATTAGAAGTTTTGGCCACAGCGATCAGGCAAGAAAAGGAAATAAAAGGCATCCAAATAGGAAAGGAGGAAACAAAATTGTCACTGTTTGCAGATGACATGATAGTGTACATGGAAAATCCTATAGACTCTACCCAAAAAACTGCTCAAACTAATTAATGAGTTTGGCAAAACAGCAGGATACAAAGTCAATATCCAGAAATCAAAGGCATTTTTGTATACAAACAATGAATCAGCAGAAGCAGAAATCAAGGAAAAAATCCCATTCGATATAGCAAAAAGAAAAATAAAATATCTGGGAATAAACCTAACCAAAGAGGTAAAAGACCTGTATGCAGAAAACTACACAGCACTGAAGAACGAAATCAAGGAAGACACAAACAAATGGAAACATATACCGTGTTCATGGATTGGAAGAATTAACATCATCAAAATGTCTATATTTGTTATTTTCTTTTTTTTTCTTTTTGCTGCTCAACACCCTACAGTGCACAGTCTAGACTGTTAACCATCCACCCAGACTGTTTCCTTTTCAGGGTTTATTTAGTGCTATGCTTTTGCATTTTTGTTCTTGTTGGTGATTTTCCTCTTTTTTTTAAAAATTTTTTATTGATTATGCCATTACATTTGCTCTATTCCCCCTCCCTTCCCCTCCACCCTGCATACCCCTCCCCCACCATTTCCCCCTTTAGTTCATGAACATGTGTCTCAAATTCTTTAGATTCTGTATTTCCCCTATTATTCTTACCCTCCCCCCTATCTATTTTCTATCTACTGTCTATACTACTTATTTTCTGTACCTTCTCCCCCCTTCCCCTCCTCCCACTCCCCTGTTGCTAACCCTCCCTGTGATCTTCATTTCTATGGTTCTGCTCCTGATCTAGCTATCCTCTTAGTTTGCTTTTGTTTTAGGTGTGGTTCTTAATAACTGTGAGTTTGCTGTCCTTTCACTGTTCATCTTTTTTTATCTTCTTTTTCTTAGGTAAGTCCCTTTAACTTTTCATATAGTAAGGGCTTGGTGATGATGAACTCCTTGAATTTGACCTTATCTGAGAAGCACTTTATCTGTCCTTCCATTCTAAATGAAAGTTTTGCTGGGTAGAGCAATCTTAGTTGTAGATCTTTGGTTTTCATGACTTGGAATACCTCTGTCCAGCCCCTTCTTGCCTGTAAGGTCTCTTTTGAGAAATCAGCTGACAGTCTGATGGGAACTCCTTTGTAGGTGACTGTCCCCTTAGCTCTTGCTGCTTCTAGGATTCTCTCCTTCATTTTAATCTTGGCTAATGTAATTATGATGTGCCTTGGTGTGTTCCTTCCTGGGTCCAACTTCCTCGGGACTCTCCGAGCTTCCTGGATCTCTCGGAAGTCTATTTCCTTTGCCATCTTGGGGAAATTCTCCTTTATTATTTGTTCAAATAATTTTTCAACTGGTGGTTGTGCCTTTCCCCCTTCTGGTACCCCTATAATTCGGATGTTGGAACGTTTAAAGATGTCCTGGAGTTTCCCAAGCCTCTCCTCATTTTTCTGAATTCTTATTTCTTCATTCCTTTCTGCTTGATCATCTTTTTTCTTCTGTCTGGTGCTCTCCCTTGATTTGAGTCCCAATTTTCTTTCCATCACTATTGGTATCTTTTGTATCAGCATTCATTTCAATTAATTTAGCTTCCATATGTTTCTCTAATTTGTGACTAAAATCCACCCCATCCTGGTAAACAACTAAGGCTTCGCTCCGCTCACTAAACAGCACGAATAAACCAAAAATGGCTCTAGAACAACTCAGAGCCCCAGAACCGATAGACCTAAGTGATGAAGAAATAGCCAGTCTTTCATATGCACAGTTCAAAACACTGGTTATAAAGATCCTTACAGAACTGTTGGATTTTAGTCACAAATTATATTTGTTATTTTCTATTAGTGATTTGCACCAAGGATTTCCATAATCTACTTTATAAAATTTCAACATACTAACTCCCCAATTTCTACATAAATTTTCACCTAAGCACACCTAGTCAGGACTGAGTTTCTTCTGTATCCCCAGTAGCTACTATATAGACTGGGTCTGCCAGGCTCCAGAGAAGGGGCTGGAGTCAGTCTCACACATTAGTAGTAGTGGTAGCACATACTACACCAATTCTGTGAAAGGACAATTCACCATCTCCAGAGACAATGCCAAGAATAAGCTCTACCTGCAAATGAACAGCCTGCGCTCTGAGGACACGACCATGTATTACCACAGTGAGGGGAAATTATTGTGAGCCCAGATGCAAACCTTGTGGTAAACAAGTGGGCTGTGCTGCAGGGGTCCCTCAGGACACGAGGGGGCGCTCAGGGCACACTGAACACAGGTATCAGCCTGGGAGCAGCTGAACACTTTAAAGGCTGGTTCCCTGAAGGTGTGGGGTTGACTCTCCACACAGCAGTTTCCCTCTGGGAGCTTCCCTCCCTTCATGCTTCTGTGCTGACCTCTCTGATATCTGAGTTACACAGGCCTGTTGTCACAGGAGGAAAACATTCTCACATGCTCAACCTCAGAGAGTCACATGCATTTGCTTACTCCTATCCTAAGGAATCACAAAACCTCCTGAACTACATCAGCTGAATCCAACCAGAGGCTTTGTAGGACCCAAGAGCACAAGAATCTGGTAGCTCAGAGTTCAACGTGGTCAGCAGAAGGACACATGCATGCAGGACAGTGGATAACAAAGGCATGCAAACAAACAATGACAAACATTTGGTGGGGACCTTCATTGTCTTGACTCCATGCCCATGACACCAGTAGCAGTTGACATCAGGCAGAGGG